>NW_027038509.1:0-11640 GCF_034236695.1 Oncorhynchus nerka
ACACACACACACACACACACACACACACACACACACACACACACACACACACACACACACACACACACACACACACACAAAAACCCACACTGTGTATAGACACACACACACACACACACACGCACACACACACACACACACAAAAACCCACACTGTGTATAGACACACACACACACACACACACACAAAACCCACGTTGTGTATAGACACACACACACACACACACACACACACACACACACACACACACACACACACACACACACCACACACACACACACACCCACACTGTGTATAGACACACACACACACACACACACACACACACACACACACACACACACACACACACACACACACACACACACACACACACACACACACACACACACACACAAAAACATCTTGTAAGGCCTGCTATTTAATTCTACCCCAGAGACCATGCTTGTTTGTACTGGGTTGGTGTCACGTTCACATAGGATTGTGGGTAAACTTGGTGTAAAAAAAACATGCGGTAGTCACGGAGCTACACTGGAGGAGGAGGGGTCAGGGTAATCCAATCAGGTTGATCCTTTTCTCTGGCAGGAAGGAGGGTTCAGTTCACTAGCCTCTCCTCTCCCCTCTCCTCTCCTCTCCTCTCCTCTCCTCTCCTCTCCTCTCCTCTGGCTCATTCATCCCCCTCCTCTCCCCTGTAACTATTCCCCAGGTTGTTGCTGTAAATGAGAACGTGTTCTTTTATTGATGTTGATGTTTTATTGATGTTTTATTGATGTTGATGTTTTATTGATGTTGATGTTTTATTGATGTTGATGTTTTATTGATGTTTTATTGATGTTGATGTTTTATTGATGTTTTATTGATGTTGATGTTTTATTGATGTTTTATTGATGTTGATGTTTTATTGATGTTTTATTGATGTTTTGTTGATGTTTTATTGATGTTTTGTTGATGTTTTATTGATGTTGATGTTTTATTGATGTTTTATTGATGTTTTATTGATGTTTTATTGATGTTTTATTGATGTTGATGTTTTATTGTTTATTTCTATTCCACTTGCTTTGTAAACACATGTTTCCCCAAACCAATATAGCCTTTTAAAATGAACTGACGGAGAGAGATGGAGAGCGAGAGAGTGCGAGACAGCCCTGGAATGTTTTAGATAGAGTTGACTGACTGCAAGAAACCTTTCAGCTATTAAACTTTCACAGGGACTTCATAAATGACGAGCATGACTGGGGGAACTTTAACATTCTAGTCAATTACTGTGATTGTACAGAATATAACGTTTTTAACAAGCCTCGAGGCTTTTTTACATTCTAACAAGAGTCTTGAGAGAGAAGAGAAGAGAGAGAGAAGAGAGAAAGAAGAGAGAAAGAAGAGAGAGAGAGAGGAGAGAGAAAAGAGAGAGAGAGAGAGAGAGGAGAGAGAGAAAAGAGAGAGAAAAGAGAGAGAAAAGAGAGAGAAGGAGAGAGAGAAGAGAGAGAAAAGAGAGAGAAGGAGAGAGAGAAGAGCGAGAAAGACACAGAGAGAGGAAGAGAGAGACAGAGAGAGAGAGAGACGGAGAGAGAGGAGAGAGAGGAGAGAGAGAGAGGAGAGACAGAAAGAGAGGAAAGAGAGAGGGAGACGGAGAGAGAGAGAGAGACGGAGAGAGAGGAGAGAAAAAGAGGAGAGACAGAAAGAGAGGAAAGAGAGGGGGAGAGGGAAAGAGAGAGAGACAGAGAGAGAGGAGAGAGAGGAGAGAGACAGAGAGAGAGAGAAAGTCGAAAGAGGAGAGGATTAGAGACAGAGGAAGAGGGAGAAAGAGAGGAGAGAGAGACAGAGAGAGGAGGGAGGGAGGCAAAGAGAGAGGAGAGAGAGAGAGGAGAGACAGAAAGAGAGGGAGAGAGAGAGTAGAGAGGAGAGTGACAGAGGGAGAGATGAGAGAGAGAGACAGACAGAGGGAGAGGGAGAAAGAGAGGAGAGAGACCGAGGGAGAGGGAGAGAGAGGAGAGACAGAGAGAGAGACAGAGAGAGAGACAGAGGAGAGAGACAGAGAGAGAGAGAGACAGAGAAAGAGACAGAGGAGAGAGAGAGAAAGAGAGAGAGGGAGAGAGAAAAGGAGAGAGAGAGACAGAGAGAGAGAGGAGAGAGACAGAGGGAGAGATGAGAGAGAGGGAGGAGAGAGAGAGAGAGAAAGATAGACAAAGTAGGAGGAGAGGAAAAGACATGGTATCCCCTCCTACTTTCCAGCCATGCATCATTATATGTCAGTCAGTGACTGGTGTCACACATGTTGGTGAGGGAGACGGGAGGGAAAGAGGGCTGCATAGCAGAACAACTACTGTCCTGTACTCCTCATTCATACACAGAACAAATCATTAGTAAATTTCTATTCATAAAGAACAACTAATGTCCTGTACCCTCATTCATAACAGAACAACTACTGTACTCCTCATTCATAACAGAACAAATTACTGTCCTGTACCTCATTCATAGCAGAACAACTACTGTCCTGTACTCCCTCTTATTCATAAGCACAGAACAACTACTGTCCTGTACCCTCATTCATAACAGAACAACTACTGTCCTGTACCCTCATTCATAACAGAACAACTACTGTCCTGTACCCTCATTCATAGCAGAACAACTACTGTCCTGTACCCTCATTCATAACAGAATAAATACTGTCCTGTACCCCCTCATTCATAGCAGAACAACTACTGTCCTGTACCCCTCATTCATAGCAGAACAACTACTGTCCTGTACCCCTCATTCATAACAGAACAACTACTGTCCTGTACCCCTCATTCATAACAGAACAACTACTGTCCTGTACCCCTCATTCATAGCAGAACAACTACTGTCCTGTACCCCTCATTCATAACAGATGAAGCTGAGACAACAGATGAAGCTGAGACAACAGGTAGATGAAGCTGAGACAACAGGTAGATGAAGCTGAGACAACAGGTAGATGAGGCTGAGACAACAGGTAGATGAAGCTGAGACAACAGGTAGATGAAGCTGAGACAACAGGTAGATGCTGAGACAATAGGTAGATGAAGCTGAGACAACAGGTAGATGAGGCTGAGACAACAGGTAGATGAGGCTGAGACAACAGGTAGATGAAGCTGAGACAACAGGTAGATGAAGCTGAGACAACAGGTAGATGAAGCTGAGACAACAGGGATGTCTTGGAACAGAAATTAACAGACACAAACAGAACAACACTGTCTCAGACAGAACAACACTGTCTCAGACAGCAGCAGACATTACAGAGGAACTAAATGTCACTCTGTCAGGGAGGAGGGGAAGGAAACAAGCTAGAAATGGATTGAAATCTTCCCTTTGCCAAGTGCAGCTGCTCTCTGGGTGAGGTGTGTGTGTGTGTGTGTGTGTGTGTGTGTGTGTGTGTGTGTGTGTGTACACGTTACTGTGTTTTCTCCTCTCACAAACACTATCGCCATGGCAGCCTTATCAAGCCACACCACACAATCAACAGGAGGACTTTACCGCCTCGCCAGTGGCCAGCCCGCCAAACCAATCACAAGCTGCCGTTAGTGTTTTGTTCCTGTGCCATCGCCATCACAGTGGTCAGAGCCAAATCACTGGTCCACCGTCCTGACCATCTGGAGAGTCTGTCTGTCTGTCTGTCTGTCCGTCTGTAGGTAATACTCCTGTTCGTCTGTCTGTCTGTCTGTTCGTCTGTCTGTCTGTCTCTGTTCGTCTCGTTGTCTGTCTGTTCGTTCGTCTGTCTGTCTGTCTGTCTGTCTGTCGCTCCTACCACACAGCTTCCCATCGTAGAAACACCTGTTACTGCACACGCACATGCAGACACAGACACAGACACAGAAACAGACACAGACACAGACACAGACACAGACACAGACACGCACACGCACACGCACACACACACACACACACACACACACACACACACACACACACACACACACACACACACAGGGCTTCAAGCCTCTATCCAGCCCCCAAGAACAGATTGACCCAGAACCCGTCCATCAGGTTGAATAGTGGTGTTACAGTTGATTGATGCTCCTGCTGGGTGGGAACGGTTAGATAGGTCCTGGAGATCAATGACTGACTGTTCAGTTACCAGGAGTGGTCTTGTGAAGTAATGGTGATTGGTCACGTTAACACTATTACAGCAGCACCAATGAAAACCTCTCCTTCTTGGACAGTCATGTACTGACCAGAACAGAGCCATTCATCTCTATGAAACTCCACCTACAGACCCACTGAGTCCTCTTCCATCTATCAGAGCCATTCATCCCTACGAAACTCCACCTACAGACCCACTGAGTCCTCTTCCATCTATCAGAGCCATTCATCCCTACGAAAATCCATCTACAGACCCACTGGGTCCTCTTCCATCTATCAGAGCCATTCATCTCTATGAAACTCCACCTACAGACCCACTGAGTCCTCTTCCATCTATCAGAGCCATTCATCCCTATGAAACTCCACCTACAGACCCACTGAGTCCTCTTCCATCTATCAGACCCATTCATCCATATGAAACTCCCCCTACAGACCCACTGAGTCCTCTTCCATCTATCAGAGCCATTCATCCCTACGAAACTCCATCTACAGACCCACTGGGTCCTCTTCCATCTATCAGAGCCATTCATCCCTATGAAACTCCTCCCTACAGACCCACTGAGTCCTCTTCCATCTATCAGAGCCATTCATCTCTATGAAACTCCCCCTACAGACCCACTGAGTCCTCTTCCATCTATCAGAGCCATTCATCCCTATGAAACTCCCCCTACAGACCCACTGGGTCCTCTTCCATCTATCAGAGCCATTCATCTCTATGAAACTCCACCTACAGACCCACTGGGTCCTCTTCCATCTATCAGAGCCATTCATCCCTATGAAACTCCCCCTACAGACCAACTGGGTCCTCTTCCATCTATCAGAGCCATTCATCCCTATGAAACTCCACCTACAGACCCACTGAGTCCTATTCCATCTATCAGAGCCATTCATCCTCTAACAAACTCCCCTACAGACCCACTGGGTCCTCTTCCATCTATCAGGAGCCATTCCATCTCTATGAAACTCCACCTACAGACCCACTGGGTCCTCTTCCATCTATCAGAGCCATTCATCTCTACAAACTCACCTACAGACCCACTGGGACCTCTTCCATCTATCAGAGCCATTCATCCCTATGAAACTCCACCTACAGACCCACTGAGTCTTTCCATCTATCAGAGCCATTCATCCTTATGAAACCCTCCCTACAGACCTACTCAGTCCTCTTCCATCTATCAGAGCCATTCATCCCTATGAAACTCCACCTACAGACCCACTGGGTCCTTCTTCATCTATCAGAGCCATTCATCTCTATGAAACTCCACCTACAGACCCACTGAGTCCTCTTTCCATCTATCAGAGCCATTCATCCTCTGAAACTCCACCTACAGACCCATCTGAGTCCCCTCTTCCATCTATCAGAGCCATTCATCCCTATGAAACTCCCCCTACAGACCCACTGAGTCCTCTTCCATCTATCAGAGCTATTCATCTATGAAATCTCTCTACAGACTACTGAGTCCTCCCATTCTATCAGAGCCATCCCTGAAACTCCACCTACAGACCCACTCTTTCCATCTATCAGAGCCATTCATCTCTATGAAACTCACCTACAGACCCACTGTCCTCTTCATCTATCAGAGCCATTCATCCCTATGAAACTCATCTACAGACCTTACTGGGTCCCCTTTCCATCTATCAGAGCCATTCATCCCTATGAAATCTCCACCACAGACCCACGTCCTCTTCCATCTATCAGAGCCCATCTCTATGAAACTCCCCTACAGACCTCTGAGTCCTCTTCCATCTATCAGAGCCATTTCATCCCTATGAAACTCTCCACTGGGTCCTCTTCCATCTATCAGAGCCATTCATCCCTATGAAACTCATCTACAGACCCACTGGGTCCTCTTCCATCTATCAGAGCCATTCATCCCTATGAAACTCACCTACAGACTCACTCTCTCTCCACCTACAGAGTCCTCTTCCATGTACCTCCAATGGGATTGGTTGGTTGGGGTTCCAGGTCGAACAACGGTCCTCTCTGGAGCTGGACTGTAGGATGGTCACTGTGTGTTCACCGTGTTACGCAGTACACAACACTGTCCTATTAAACCAGGTCAACACTGTTTATTAAAACCAGGTCCCCTATTAAAACCAGGTCACAATGTTCTACAAACCAGGTCCTCTTCCATCCTCAGGTCAACACTGTTCTATAACCAGGTCAACACTGTCCTGTGTCAACACTGACTCCCAACACTGTTCTATTAAACCAGGACAACACTGTTACCAGGTCAACACTGTTCTATTAAAACCAGGACAACACTATCCAGAACATAACACTGTTCTATTAAACCAGGTCAACACTGTTCTATTAAACCAGGTCAACACTGGTCTATTAAACCAGGTCAACACTGTTCTATTAAACCAGGTCAACACTGTTACCAGGTCAACACTGTTCTATTAAACCAGGTCAACACTGTTCTATTAAACCAGGTCAACGCTGTTCTATTAAACCAGAACATAACACTGTTCTATTAAACCAGGTCAACACTGTTCTATTAAACCAGGTCAACACTGTTCTATTAAACCAGGTCAACACTGTTCTATTAAACCAGGACAACACTGTTCTATTAAACCAGGTCAACACTGTTCCAGTAAACCAGGTCAACACTGTTCTATTAAACCAGGTCAACACTGTTCTATTAAAACCAGGTCAACACTGTTCTATTAAACCAGGTCAACACCACAGGTCAACACTGTTCTATTAAAACCAGGTCAACACTGTTCTATTAAACCAGGTCAACACTGTTCTATTAAACCAGGTCAACACTGTTCTATTAAACCAGGACAACACTGTTCTATTAAACCAGGTCAACACTGTTCCAGTAAACCAGGTCAACACTGTTCTATTAAACCAGGTCAACACTGTTCTATTAAACCAGGTCAACACTGTTCTATTAAACCAGGTCAACACTGTTCTATTAAACCAGGTCAACACTGTTCTATTAAACCAGGTCAACACTGTTACCAGGTCAACACTGTTCTATTAAACCAGGACAACACTGTTCTATTAAACCAGAACATAACACTGTTCTATTAAACCAGGTCAACACTGTTCTATTAAACCAGGACAACACTGTTCTATTAAACCAGGACAACACTGTTCTATTAAACCAGGTCAACACTGTTCTATTAAACCAGGTCAACACTGTTCTATTAAACCAGGACAACACTGTTCTATTAAACCAGAACATAACACTGTTCTATTAAAACCAGGACTGTTCTATTAAACCAGGTCAACACTGTGGTCAACACTGTTCTATTAAACCAGGTCAACACTGTTCTATTAAACCAGGTCAACACTGTTACCAGGTCAACACTGTTCTATTAAACCAGGTCAACACTGTTCTATTAAACCAGGTCAACACTGTTCTATTAAACCAGAACATAACACTGTTCTATTAAACCAGGTCAACACTGTTCTATTAAACCAGGTCAACACTGTTCTATTAAACCAGGTCAACACTGTTCTATTAAACCAGGACAACACTGTTCTATTAAACCAGGTCAACACTGTTCTATTAAACCAGGTCAACACTGTTCTATTAAACCAGGTCAACACTGTTCTATTAAACCAGGTCAACACTGTTCTATTAAACCAGGTCAACACTGTTACCAGGTCAACACTGTTCTATTAAACCAGGTCAACACTGTTCTATTAAACCAGGACAACACTGTTCTATTAAACCAGGTCAACACTGTTCTATTAAACCAGGTCAACACTGTTCTATTAAACCAGGTCAACACCGTTCTATTAAACCAGGTCAACACTGTTCTATTAAAACCAGGTCAACACTGTTCTATTAAACCAGGTCAACACTGTTCTATTAAACCAGGTCAACACTGTTACCAGGTCAACACTGTTCTATTAAACCAGGTCAACACTGTTCTATTAAACCAGGTCAACACGGTTCTATTAAACCAGGTCAACACTGTTCTATTAAACCAGGTCAACACTGTTCTATTAAACCAGGTCAACACTGTTCTATTAAACCAGGTCAACACTGTTCTATTAAACCAGGTCAACACTGTTACCAGGTCAACACTGTCCTATTAAACCAGGTCAACACTGTTCTATTAAACCAGGTCAACACTGTCCTATTAAACCAGTATGTTGTCTGTCTCTGACACACATGCAGGCAGGCACACACACACACACACACACACACACACACACACACACACACACACACACACACACACACACACACACACACACACACACACACACACACACACACACACACACTGTCTCTCTCTCTCTCTCTCTCGATGGTTATACAAGGCTGTTACACTAAGTCTACTAATGATAATGACATGACTTACTATAATATTTGTAATAATGACAATACAAGCAGATGCAGATAAAGGAGCCTATAGGGAGCCAGAGCTGTGTTCATATGATGTCTGACAAACAGGTGCTGTTAGATTACAATAGGATTATTCTGCCTGTTTGGAACAGTATAAACAACACTGAATAAATGACAAGTTATACCAGTATCTTCTAATGGGAAACCAAATGAAACCAAGTCTTTATCACAGCATAGAAAAGATTAACAACAACCAAATTGCTATATATAATTATATATATATATATATATATAATATATATATATATATATATATAATTTTATTTGCCATTGCGTGAGGCTTGGTGCTCACGGAATCAGTTGGCTATTCAACAAACACTCAACCGAAGCAGGATCTGTCTTATTTCTGTAGATAGAGATTTGGATAAATTATAAAAACCAGGCCACATTTAACAGTTAGGCTATTGATTATAAACCTAATTAAGATAGGGGTTAATCTCTCCTCAATTTTCTTAGACAATTAGGCTAAGCCCCACATCAGCATGTGACTCGTTTCACTACAGAATGTTGGTTATGTTAATTATTAGCCCAGAATGCCCGTTATTCAGAGTTCGATTGGACGGGATTCGTTTTCTCCCAAACTGCCCCCTTGTGAAATCTTTCCCCCTATAAACGGATAGTGATGACAGAAGCCTAGTGGTTAGTTTATTCCAAGGCGGGAAGATATTTCAACCTGTCCAGTGATAACAGGGCTACACTGTTAGAGAGAGAGAGAGAGGAGTGTGTGTGAGAGAGAGAGAGACAGTGTGAGACAGAGAGGGAGAGGGAGAGAGAGAGAGAGGGAGTGTGTGAGAGAAAGAGAGAGAGAGAGAGAGAGAGAGAGAGAGAGAGACAGTGTGAGACAGAGGAGGAGAGAGAGAGAGAGAGAGAGAGAGAGATTGCGGAAGGAGAGTGATGGAGAAAGAGATCCTTCCTTACCTTCACAGATCCTGTCTAGTCTCTGTCTCTTCCCTTTGTGTTTGTCTGTCAGAGCCATGTCTGTGAAATCTGTCTGTCTGTTGACACAGTGACTCCTCTCCTTCCTCTGCCAGTGATGAGGCCCTCTCTCCTCAGCCAGTGATGGGGCCCTCTCCTCCTCTGCCAGTGATGGGAGGCCCTCTCCTCCTCAGCCAGTGATGGGAGGCCCTCTCCTCCTCAGCCAGTGATGGGAGGCCCTCTCCTCCTCAGCCAGTGATGGGAGGCCCTCTCCTCCTCAGCCAGTGATGGGAGGCCCTCTCCTCCTCTGCCAGTGATGGGAGGCCCTCTCCTCCTCAGCCAGTGATGGGAGGCCCTCTCCTCCTCAGCCAGTGATGGGAGGCCCTCTCCTCCTCAGCCAGTGATGGGAGGCCTCTCCTCCTCAGCCAGTGATGAGCCCTCTCCTCCTCAGCCAGTGATGGGAGGCCCTCTCCTCCTCTGCCAGTGATGGGAGGCCCTCTCCTCCTCAGCCAGTGATGGGAGGCCCTCTCCTCCTCTGCCAGTGATGGGAGGCCCTCTCCTCCTCTGCCAGTGATGGGAGGCACCACAGACAGAAAGACAGAGGGAATGATGGGGAAACCCTAGCCACTGTAGCACATGGTTAACAGTCCTCCCTGGGGTGTATCGCCTCGACACACACCTGCAAGACAACACACACACACTGGGTTAAACACACCGTCTTCAAACACCTACAACACACACACACACACACTGGGTTAAACACACTGCCTGGAATCACCTACAACACAACACACACACACTGGGTTAAACACACTGTCTTCAAACACCTACAACACAACACACACACACACACTGGGTTAAACACCTACAACACAACACACACACACACACTGGGTTAAACACACTGTCTTCAAACACCTACAACACAACACACACACACACACACTGGGATAAACATACTGTCTTCAAACACCTACAACACAACACAACACACACTGGGTTAAACACACTGTCTTCAAACACCTACAACACAACACACACACACACTGGGATAAACATACTGTCTTCAAACACCTACAACACAACACACACACACACTGGGTTAAACACACTGTCTTCAAACACCTACAACACAACACAACACACACACACACACACTGGGTTAAACACACTGTCTTCAAACACCTACAACACAACACACACACACACACACACACACTGGGTTAAACACACTGTCTTCAAACACCTACAACACAACACACACACACACTAGGTTAAACATACTGTCTTCAAACACAACACAACACAACACACACTGGGATAAACACACTGTCTTCAAACACCTACAACACAACACACACACACACACACACACACACTGGGTTAAACACACCGTCTTCAAACACCTACAACACAACACACCACCAAAATACCGTTGCACCAGAATACCGCTGCACCAGAATACCGCTGCACCAGAATACCGCTGCACCAGCCTACCGCTGCACCAAGAATACCGCTGCACCAGAATACCGCTGCACCAGAATACCGCTGCACCAGCCTACCGCTGCACCAGCCTACCGCTGCACCACGTTACATTGCAATTGCTGCCAGAATACTTTACCAGAATACGCTTGCACCAGAATACGCTGCCGAAATACGCTGCACGGCATACGTTACGCAGAATACCATTGCACCAGAATACCTGCTGCTGGAATGCCGCTGCACCAGAATACCGCTGCGGCCATTTTGCACCAGAATACCGCTGCGCAGAGAAAACGCTGCTGCACCAGAATACGCTGCACCAGCATACGTTTTACCAGAATGCCCGTTGCACCAGAGAATACCGCTGCACCAGAATACGCTGCACCAGAATACGCTGCACCATACGCTGCACCAGCATACCGTTGCCCGGAATACCGCTGCACCAGAATACCATTGCACCAGAATGCCGCTGCAGAATACGCTACCAGAATACCGCTGCACGGCATGCGAACACACCAGAATGCCGTTGCACCAAGAAAACGCTGCGCAGAATACGCTGCACCAGAATACCGCTGCCCGACATACGGTGCACCAGAATACCATTACGCAGAATGCCGCTGCACCAGAATACGCTGCAGAATACCGCTGCACGGCATACACGTTACACAGAATAAATTGCACCAGAAAACGCTGCACCAGAATACCGCTGCAGCATACGCTACTGCTTGCCCGTTTTACCAACATACCGTTGCACCAGAATACCGTTGCACCAGAA
>NW_027038509.1:12140-29640 GCF_034236695.1 Oncorhynchus nerka
CGGCATTTCTGGCGCAACGGTATGCCGGTAGCAATGGCTTGGTATGCTGGTGCAGCGGTATGCTGGTGCAGCGGTATTCACTGGTGCAGCGGTTTTTCTGAGTTGCCCAGCGGTATGCCGGTGCAGCGGTATTCTGGTGCAGCGGTATTCTGGTGCAGCGGTATTCTGGTGCAGCGGTATTCTGGTGCAGCGGTAGTCTGGTGCAACGGTATTCTGGTGCAGCGGTAGGCTGGTGCAGCGGTAGGCTGGTGCAGCGGTATTCTGGTGCAGCGGTATTCTGGTGCAGCGGTATTCTGGTGCAGCGGTAGGCTGGTGCAGCGGTATTCTGGTGCAGCGGTATTCTGGTGCAGCGGTATTCTGGTGCAACGGTATTTTGGTGGTGTGTTGTGTTGTAGGTGTTTGAAGACGGTGTGTTTAACCCAGTGTGTGTGTGTGTGTGTGTGTTGTGTTGTAGGTGTTTGAAGACAGTGTGTTTATCCCAGTGTGTGTTGTGTTGTGTTGTGTTTGAAGACAGTATGTTTAACCTAGTGTGTGTGTGTGTTGTGTTGTAGGTGTTTGAAGACAGTGTGTTTAACCCAGTGTGTGTGTGTGTTGTGTTGTGGTGTTTGAGGACCGGTGTTTAACCCAGTGTGTGTTGTGTTGTGTTGTAGGTGTTTGAAGACAGTGTGTTTAACCCAGTGTGTGTGTGTGTGTGTTGTGTTGTAGGTGTTTGAAGACAGTGTGTTTAACCCAGTGTGTGTGTGTGTGTTGTGTTGTAGGTGTTTAACCCAGTGTGTGTGTGTGTGTTGTGTTGTAGGTGTTTGAAGACAGTGTGTTTAACCCAGTGTGTGTGTGTTGTGTTGTAGGTGATTCCAGGCAGTGTGTTTAACCCAGTGTGTGTGTGTGTGTTGTAGGTGTTTGAAGACGGTGTGTTTAACCCAGTGTGTGTGTGTTGTCTTGCAGGTGTGTGTCGAGGCGATACACCCCAGGGAGGACTGTTAACCATGTGCTACAGTGGCTAGGGTTTCCCCATCATTCCCTCTGTCTTTCTGTCTGTGGTGCCTCCCATCACTGGCAGAGGAGGGAGAGGAGCCTCCCATCCCTGGCAGAGGAGGAGAGGGCCTCCCATCACTGGCTGAGGAGGAGAGGGCCTCCCATCACTGGCAGAGGAGGAGAGGGCCTCCCATCACTGGCTGAGGAGGAGAGGGCCTCCCATCACTGGCTGAGGAGGAGAGGGCCTCCCATCACTGGCAGAGGAGGAGAGGGCCTCCCATCACTGGCTGAGGAGGAGAGGGCCTCCCATCACTGGCTGAGGAGGAGAGGGCCTCCCATCACTGGCTGAGGAGGAGAGGGCCTCCCATCACTGGCTGAGGAGGAGAGGGCCTCCCATCACTGGCAGAGGAAGGAGAGGAGTCACTGTGTCAACAGACAGACAGACGCACAGACATGGCTCTGACAGACAAACACAAAGTGAAGAGACAGAGACTAGACAGGATCTGTGAAGGTAAGGAAGGATCTCTTTCTCCATCACTCTCCTTCCGCAATCTCTCTCTCTCTCGCTCTCTCTCTCTCTCTCTCTCTCTCTCTCTCTCTCTCTCTCTCACACTCCTCTCTCTCTCTCTCTCTCCTCTCTGTCTCACACTGTCTCTCTCTCTCTCTCTCACACACACTCCTCTCTCTCTCTCTCTCTAACAGTGTAGCCCTGTTATCACCTGGACAGGTTGAAATATCTTCCCGCCTTGGAATAAACTAACCACTAGGCTTCTGTCATCACTATCCGTTTATAGGGGAGAAAGATTTACAAGGGGGCAGTTTGGGAGAAAACGAATCCCGTCCGAATCGAACTCTGGAATAACGGGCATTCTGGGCTAATAATTAACATAACCAACATTCTGTAGTGAAACGAGTCACATGCTGATGTGGGGCTTAGCCTAATTGTCTAAGAAAATTGAGGAGAGATTAACCCTATCTTAATTAGGTTTATAATCAATAGCCTAACTGTTAAATGTAGCTGGTTTATAATTTACTTAAATCTCTATACAAAATAAGACAGATCCTGCTTGCTGAGTGTTTGTTGAATAGCCAACTGATTCCGGTGTGAGCACCAAGCCTCACGCAATGCAAATAAAATTTATATATATAAATATATATATTATATATATATATATATATAATTATATATACAATTTGGTTGTTGTTAATCTGCTATGCTGTGATAAAGACTTGGTTTCATTTGGTTTCCCATTAGAAGATACTTGTATAACTTGTCATTTATTCAGTGTTGTTTCCACTGTTCCAAACAGGCAGAATAATCCTATTGTAATCTAACAGCACCTGTTTGTCAGACATCATATGAACACAGCTCTGGCTCCTATAGGCTCCTTTTATCTGCATCTGCTTGTATTGTCATTATTACAAATATTATAGTAAGTCATGTCATTATCATTAGTAGACTTAGTGTAACAGCCTTGTATAACCATCGAGAGAGAGAGAGTGTGTGTGTGTGTGTGTGTGTGTGTGTGTGTGTGTGTGTGTGTGTGTGTGTGTGTGTGTGTGTGTGTGTGTGTGTGTGTGTGTGCCTGTGTGTGTGCCTGCCTGTATGTGTGTCAGAGACAGACAACATAATGGTTTTAATAGGACAGTGTTGACCTGGTTTAATAGAACAGTGTTGACCTGGTTTAATAGGAACAGTGTTGACCTGGTTTAATAGAACAGTGTTGACCTGGTTTAATAGAACAGTGTTGACCTGGTTTAATAGAACAGTGTTGACTGGTTTAATAGAACAGTGTTGACCTGGTTTAATAGAACAGTGTTGACCTGGTTTTAATAGAACAGTGTTGACCTGGTTTAAACAGTGTTGACCTGGTTTAATAGAACAGTGTTGACCTGGTTTAATAGAACAGTGTATGACCTGGTTTAATAGAACAGTGTTTGACCTGGTTTAATAGAACAGTGTTGACCTGGTTTAATAGAACAGTGTTGTCCTGGTTTAATAGAACAGTGTTGACCTGGTTTAATAGAACAGTGTTGACCTGGTTTAATAGAACAGTGTTGACCTGGTTTAATAGAACAGTGTTGACCTGGTTTAATAGAACAGTGTTGACCTGGTTTAATAGAACAGTGTTGACCTGGTTTAATAGAACAGTGTTGACCTGGTTTAATAGAACAGTGTTATGTTCTGGTTTAATAGAACAGTGTTGACCTGGTTTAATAGAACAGTGTTGACCTGGTAACAGTGTTGTCCTGGTTTAATAGAACAGTGTTGACCTGGTTTAATAGAACAGTGTTGACCTGGTTTAATAGAACAGTGTTGACCTGGTTTAATAGAACAGTGTTATGTTCTGGTTTAATAGAACAGTGTTGACCTGGTTTAATAGAACAGTGTTGACCTGGTTTAATAGGACAGTGTTGTGTACTGCGTAACACGGTGAACACACAGTGACCATCCTACAGTCCAGCTCAGAGAGGACCGTTGTTCGACCTGGAACCCCAACCAACCAATCCATTGGAGGGTACATGGAAGAGGACTCTGTAGGTGGAGAGAGAGAGGGTCTGTAGGTGGAGTTTCATAGAGATGAATGGCTCTGATAGATGGAAGAGGACCCAGTGGGTCTGTAGGTGGAGTTTCATAGAGATAAATGGCTCTGATAGATGGAAGAGGACCCAGTGGGTCTGTAGGTGGAGTTTCATAGGGATGAATGGCTCTGATAGATGGAAGAGGACCCAGTGGGTCTGTAGGTGGAGTTTCATAGAGATGAATGGCTCTGATAGATGGAAGAGGACTCAGTGGGTCTGTAGGGGGAGTTTCATAGGGATGAATGGCTCTGATAGATGGAAGAGGACCCAGTGGGTCCCAGGGATGAATGGCTCTGATAGATGGAAGAGGACCCAGTGGGTCTGTAGGTGGAGTTTCATAGAGATGAATGGCTCTGATAGATGGAAGAGGACTCAGTGGGTCTGTAGGGGGAGTTTCATAGGGATGAATGTCTCTGATAGATGGAAGAGGACCCAGTTGGTCTGTAGGGGGAGTTTCGTAGGGATGAATGGCTCTGATAGATGGAAGAGGACCCAGTGGGTCTGTAGGGAGGAGTTTCATAGAGATGAATGGCTCTGATAGATGGAAGAGGACTCAGTGGGTCTGTAGGTGGAGTTTCATAGGGATGAATGGCTCTGATAGATGGAAGAGGACCCAGTGGGTCTGTAGGTGGAGTTTCATAGGGATGAATGGCTCTGATAGATGGAAGAGGACTCAGTGGGTCTGTAGGTGGAGTTTCATAGAGATGAATGGCTCTGATAGATGGAAGAGGACCCAGTGGGTCTGTAGGGGAGTTTCGTAGGATGAATGGCTCTGATAGATGGAAGGAGCCAGTGGGTCTGTAGGGGAGTTTCATAGAGATGAATGGCTCTGATAGATGGAAGAGGACCCAGTTGGTCTGTAGGTGGAGTTTCATAGAGATGAATGGCTCTGATAGATGGAAGAGGACTCAGTGGGTCTGTAGGTGGAGTTTCATAGAGATGAATGGCTCTGATAGATGGAAGAGGTCCCAGTGGGTCTGTAGGTGGAGTTTCATAGAGATGAATGGCTCTGATAGATGGAAGATGAATGGCTCTGATAGATAGAGATGAATGGCTCTGATAGATGAAGAAGAGGACCCAGTGGGTCTGTAGGTGGAGTTTCATAGAGATGAATGGCTCTGATAGATGGAAGAGGACCCAGTGGGTCTGTAGGGGGAGTTTCATAGAGATGAATGGCTCTGATAGATGGAAGAGGACCCAGTGGGTCTGTAGGTGGAGTTTCATAGAGATGAATGGCTCTGATAGATGGAAGAGGACCAGTAGGTCTGTAGGTGGAGTTTCATAGAGATGAATGGCTCTGATAGATGGAAGAGGACCCAGTGGGTCTGTAGATGGAGTTTCATAGAGATGAATGGCTCTGATAGATGGAAGAGGACTCAGTGGGTCTGTAGGTGGAGTTTCATAGAGATGAATGGCTCTGATAGATGGAAGAGGACTCAGTGGGTCTGTAGGGAGGAGTTTCATAGAGATGAATGGCTCTGATAGATGGAAGAGGACCCAGTGGGTCTGTAGGTGGAGTTTCATAGAGATGAATGGCTCTGATAGATGGAAGAGGACCCAGTGGGTCTGTAGGGGGAGTTTCATAGAGATGAATGGCTCTGATAGATGGAAGAGGACCCAGTGGGTCTGTAGGTGGAGTTTCATAGAGATGAATGGCTCTGATAGATGGAAGAGGACTCAGTGGGTCTGTAGGTGGAGTTTCATAGAGATGAATGGCTCTGATAGATGGAAGAGGACCCAGTGGGTCTGTAGATGGAGTTTCATAGGGATGAATGGCTCTGATAGATGGAAGAGGACCCAGTGGGTCTGTAGGTGGAGTTTCATAGGGATGAATGGCTCTGATAGATGGAAGAGGACCCAGTGGGTCTGTAGATGGAGTTTCATAGGGATGAATGGCTCTGATAGATGGAAGAGGACTCAGTGGGTCTGTAGGTGGAGTTTCATAGAGATGAATGGCTCTGATAGATGGAAGGACCCAGTTGGTCTGTAGGGGGAGTTTCATAGAGATAAATGGCTCTGATAGATGGAAGAGGACCCAGTGGGTCTGTAGTTGGAGTTTCATAGAGATGAATGGCTCTGATAGATGGAAGAGGACTCAGTGGGTCTGTAGGTGGAGTTTCATAGAGATGAATGGCTCTGTTCTGGTCAGTACATGACTGTCCAAGAAGGAGAGGTTTTCATTGGTGCTGCTGTAATAGTGTTAACGTGACCAATCACCATTACTTCACAAGACCACTCCTGGTAACTGAACAGTCAGTCATTGATCTCCAGGACCTATCTAACCGTTCCCACCCAGCAGGAGCATCAATCAACTGTAACACCACTATTCAACCTGATGGACGGGTTCTGGGTCAATCTGTTCTTGGGGCTGGATAGATGAAGCCCTGTGTGTGTGTGTGTGTGTGTGTGTGTGCGTGTGTGTGTGCGTGTGCGTTGCGTGTGCGTGTGCGTGTCTGTAGATGGTCTGTGTCTGCGTGTGCGTGTGCATGTGCGTGTGCAGTAACAGAGTGTTTCTACGATAGGGAGTGTGGTAGGAGCTAGACAGACAGACAGACAGACGATGAACAGTGGAACAGACAGACAGACAGACAGACAGACAGACAGACAGACAGACAGACAGACAGGAGTATTACCTACAGACGGACAGACAGACAGACAGACAGACTCTCCAGATGGTCAGGACGGTGGACCAGTGATTTGGCTCTGACCACTGTGATGGCGATGGCACAGGAACAAAACACTAACGGCAGCTTGTGATTGGTTTGGCGGGCTGGCCACTGGCGCAAAGTCCTCCTGTTGATTGTGTGGTGTGGCTTGATAAGGCTGCCATGGCGATAGTGTTTGTGAGAGGAGAAAACACAGTAACGTGTACATACACACACACGGACACACACACACACACTCTCACACACACACACACACACACACACCTCACCCAGAGAGCAGCTGCACTTGGCAAAGGGAAGATTTCAATCCATTTCTAGCTTGTTTCCTTCCCCTCCTCCCTGACAGAGTGACATTTAGTTCCTCTGTAATGTCTGCTGCTGTCTGAGACAGTGTTGTTCTGTCTGAGACAGTGTTGTTCTGTTTGTGTCAAATTTCTGTTCCAAGACATCCCTGTTGTCTCAGCTTCATCTACCTGTTGTCTCAGCTTCATCTACCTGTTGTCTCAGCTTCATCTACCTGTTGTCTCAGCTTCATCTACCTGTTGTCTCAGCCTCATCTACCTGTTGTCTCAGCTTCATCTACCTGTTGTCTCAGCTTCATCTACCTGTTGTCTCAGCTTCATCTACCTGTTGTCTCAGCTTCATCTACCTGTTGTCTCAGCTTCATCTACCTGTTGTCTCAGCTTCATCTACCTGTTGTCTCAGCTTCATCTACCTGTTGTCTCAGCCTCATCTACCTGTTGTCTCAGCCTCATCTACCTGTTGTCTCAGCTTCATCTACCTGTTGTCTCAGCTTCATCTACCTGTTGTCTCAGCTTCATCTACCTGTTGTCTCAGCCTCATCTACCTGTTGTCTCAGCTTCATCTACCTGTTGTCTCAGCTTCATCTACCTGTTGTCTCAGCTTCATCTACCTGTTGTCTCAGCTACATCTACCTGTAGTCTCAGCTTCATCTACCTGTTGTCTCAGCCTCATCTACCTGTTGTCTCAGCTTCATCTACCTGTTGTCTCAGCTTCATCTACCTGTTGTCTCAGCTTCATCTACCTGTTGTCTCAGCTACATCTACCTGTAGTCTCAGCCTCATCTACCTGTTGTCTCAGCTTCATCTACCTGTTGTCTCAGCCTCATCTACCTGTAGTCTCAGCTTCATCTACCTGTTGTCTCAGCTTCATCTACCTGTTGTCTCAGCTTCATCTACCTGTTGTCTCAGCTTCATCTACCTGTTGTCTCAGCTTCATCTGTTATGAATGAGGGGTACAGGACAGTAGTTGTTCTGCTATGAATGAGGGGTACAGGACAGTAGTTGTTCTGCTATGAATGAGGGTACAGGACAGTAGTTGTTCTGTTATGAATGAGGGGTACAGGACAGTAGTTGTTCTGTTATGAATGAGGGGTACAGGACAGTAGTTGTTCTGCTATGAATGAGGGGTACAGGACAGTAGTTGTTCTGCTATGAATGAGGGGTACAGGACAGTAGTTGTTCTGCTATGAATGAGGGGTACAGGACAGTAGTTGTTCTGTTATGAATGAGGGGTACAGGACAGTAGTTGTTCTGTTATGAATGAGGGGTACAGGACAGTAGTTGTTCTGTTATGAATGAGGGGTACAGGACAGTAGTTGTTCTGCTATGAATGAGGGGTACAGGACAGTAGTTGTTCTGCTATGAATGAGGGGTACAGGACAGTAGTTGTTCTGTTATGAATGAGGGGTACAGGACAGTAGTTGTTCTGCTATGAATGAGGGGTACAGGACAGTAGTTGTTCTGTTATGAATGAGGGGTACAGGACAGTAGTTGTTATGTTATGAATGAGGGGTACAGGACAGTAGTTGTTCTGTCTGAGACAGTGTTGTTCTGTTTGTGTCTGTTAATTTCTGTTCCAAGACATCCCTGTTGTCTCAGCTTCATCTACCTGTTGTCTCAGCTTCATCTACCTGTTGTCTCAGCTTCATCTACCTGTTGTCTCAGCTTCATCTACCTGTTGTCTCAGCTTCATCTACCTGTTGTCTCAGCCTCATCTACCTGTTGTCTCAGCCTCATCTACCTGTTGTCTCAGCTTCATCTACCTATTGTCTCAGCATCTACCTGTTGTCTCAGCTTCATCTACCTGTTGTCTCAGCTTCATCTACCTGTTGTCTCAGCTTCATCTACCTGTTTCTCAGCCTCATCTACCTGTTGTCTCAGCTTCATCTACCTGTTGTCTCAGCTTCATCTACCTGTTGTCTCAGCCACATCTACCTGTTGTCTCAGCCTCATCTACCTGTTGTCTCAGCTTCATCTACCTGTTGTCTCAGCTTCATCTACCTGTTGTCTCAGCTTCATCTACCTGTTGTCTCAGCCTCATCTACCTGTTGTCTCAGCTTCATCTACCTGTTGTCTCAGCTTCATCTACCTGTTGTCTCAGCTTCATCTACCTGTTGTCTCAGCTACATCTACCTGTAGTCTCAGCTTCATCTACCTGTTGTCTCAGCCTCATCTACCTGTTGTCTCAGCTTCATCTACCTGTTGTCTCAGCTTCATCTACCTGTTGTCTCAGCTTCATCTACCTGTTGTCTCAGCTTCATCTACCTGTTGTCTCAGCTTCATCTACCTGTTGTCTCAGCCTCATCTACCTGTTGTCTCAGCTTCATCTACCTGTTGTCTCAGCTTCATCTACCTGTTGTCTCAGCTTCATCTACCTGTTGTCTCAGCTTCATCTACCTGTTGTCTCAGCTTCATCTACCTGTTGTCTGCTATGAATGAGGGGTCATCTAGTTGTTCTGTTATGAATCTCAGCTTCATCTGTTATGAATGAGGGGTACAGGACAGTAGTTGTTCTGTTATGAATGAGGGTACAGGACAGTAGTTGTTCTGTTATGAATGAGGGGTACAGGACAGTAGTTGTTCTGTTATGAATGAGGGTACAGGACAGTAGTTGTTCTGTTATGAATGAGGGGTACAGGACAGTAGTTGTTCTGCTATGAATGAGGGGTACAGGACAGTAGTTGTTCTGTTATGAATGAGGGGTACAGGACAGTAGTTGTTCTGCTATGAATGAGGGGTACAGGACAGTAGTTGTTCTGTTATGAATGAGGGGTACAGGACAGTAGTTGTTCTGTTATGAATGAGGGGTACAGGACAGTAGTTGTTCTGCTATGAATGAGGGGTACAGGACAGTAGTTGTTCTGTTATGAATGAGGGGTACAGGACAGTAGTTGTTATGTTATGAATGAGGGGTACAGGACAGTAGTTGTTCTGTTATGAATGAGGGGTACAGGACAGTAGTTGTTCTGCTATGAATGAGGGGTACAGGACAGTAGTTGTTCTGTTATGAATGAGGGGTACAGTAGTTGTTCTGTTATGAATGAGGGGTACAGGACAGTAGTTGTTCTTTATGAATGAGGGGTACAGTAGTTGTTCTGTTATGAATGAGGGGTACAGGACAGTAGTTGTTCTGCTATGCAGCCCTCTTTCCCTCCCGTCCTCCCTCACCAACATGTGTGACACCAGTCACTGACTGACATAATGATGCATGGCTGGAAAGTAGGAGGGGATACCATGTGCTTTTTCCTCTCCTCCTACTTTGTCTATCTTTCTCTCTCCTCTCTCTCCTCCCTCTCTCTCTCATCTCTCCCTCTGTCTCTCTCCTCTCTCTCTCTGTCTCTCTCTCTCTCCTCCTTCTCTTTCTCTGTCTCTCTCTCTCTGTCTCGCTCCTCTGTCTCTCTCTCTGTCTCTCTCTCTCTGTCTCGCTCCTCTGTCTCTCTCTCTGTCTCTCTCTCTGTCTCTCCTCTCTCTCCCTCTCCCTCGGTCTCTCTCCTCTCTTTCTCCCTCTCCCTCTGTCTGTCTCTCTCTCATCTCTCCCTCTGTCACTCTCCTCTCTACTCTCTCTCTCTCCTCTCTCCCTCTCTTTCTGTCTCTCCTCTCTCTCTCTCCTCTCTCTGTGTCTCCCTCCCTCCTCTCTCTCTCTCTGTCTCTCTCTCCTCTCTTTCTCTCCCTCTTCCTCTGTCTCTAATCCTCTCTCTCTCTCTCTCTCCTCTCCTCTCTCTCTGTCTCTCTCCTCTCTCTCTCTCTCTCTGTCTCTCTTTCCCTCTCCCCCTCTCTTTCCTCTCTTTCTGTCTCTCCTCTTTTTCTCTCCTCTCTCTCCGTCTCTCTCTCTCTCCGTCTCCCTCTCTCTTTCCTCTCTTTCTGTCTCTCCTCTCTCTCTCTCTCTGTCTCTCTCTCTCCTCTCTCTCTCTGTCTCTCTCTTTCCCTCTCCCCCTCTCTTTCCTCTCTTTCTGTCTCTCCTCTCTCTCTCTCCTCTCTCTCCTCTCTCTCCGTCTCTCTCTCTCTCTGTCTCTCTTCCTCTCTCTGTGTCTTTCTCGCTCTTCTCTCTCTCCTTCTCTCTCTTTTCTCTCTCTCTTCTCTCTCTCCTTCTCTCTCTTTTCTCTCTCTTTTCTCTCTCTTTTCTCTCTCTCCTCTCTCTCTCTCTCTTTTCTCTCTCTTCTCTCTCTCCTTCTCTCTCTCTCTCTTCTTCTCTCTCAAGACTCTTGTTAGAATGTAAAAAAGCCTCGAGGCTTGTTAAAAACGTTATATTCTGTACAATCACAGTAATTGACTAGAATGTTAAAGTTCCCCCAGTCATGCTCGTCATTTATTAAGTCCCTGTGAAAGTTTAATAGCTGAAAGGTTTCTTGCAGTCAGTCAACTCTATCTAAAACATTCCAGGGCTGTCTCGCACTCTCTCGCTCTCTCCATCTCTCTCCGTCAGTTCATTTTAAAAGGCTATATTGGTTTGGGGAAACATGTGTTTACAAAGCAAGTGGAATAGAAATAAACAATAAAACATCAACATCAATAAAACATCAACATCAATAAAACATCAACATCAATAAAACATCAATAAAACATCAACAAAACATCAATAAAACATCAATAAAACATCAACATCAATAAAACATCAATAAAACATCAATAAAACATCAATAAAACATCAATAAAACATCAATAAAACATCAATAAAACATCAATAAAACATCAACAAAACATCAATAAAACATCAATAAAACATCAACATCAATAAAACATCAATAAAACATCAATAAAACATCAACATCAATAAAACATCAATAAAACATCAATAAAACATCAACATCAATAAAACATCAACATCAATAAAACATCAATAAAACATCAACATCAATAAAACATCAATAAAACATCAATAAAACATCAATAAAACATCAATAAAACATCAACATAAAACATCAATAAAACATCAATCAATAAAACATCAATAAAACATCAAAAAAATATCAACATCAATAAAACATCAATAAAACATCAACATCAATAAAACATCAATAAAACATCAACATCAATAAAACATCAATAAAACATCAATAAAACATCAATAAAACATCAACATCAATAAAACATCAATAAAACATCAACAAAAACAAAACATCAATCAAAACATCAACATCAATAAAACATCAATAAAACATCAACATCAATAAAACATCAATAAAACATCAACATCAATAAAACATCAATAAAACAAACATCAATAAAACATCAAAATCAACAAAACATCAATAAAACATCAATAAAACATCAATAAAACATCAATAAAAACATCAACATCAATAAAACATCAATAAAACATCAACATCAATAAAACATCAACATCAATAAAACATCAACATCAATAAAACATCAATAAAACATCAACATCAATAAAACATCAACATCAATAAAACATCAACATCAACAAAACAAAACATCAATAAAACATCAACAAAACATCAATAAAACATCAATAAAACATCAACAAAACATCAAAAACATCAACATCAATAAAACATCAATAAACATCAATAAAACATCAATAAAACATCAATAAAACATCAACATCAATAAAACATCAATAAAACATCAATAAAACATCAACATCAATAAAACATCAATAAAACATCAACATCAAAAAAACATCAATAAACATCAACATCAATAAAACATCAATAAAACATCAATAAAACATCAACATCAATAAAACATCAACATCAATAAAACATCAATAAAACATCAATAAAACATCAACATCAATAAAACATCAATAAAACATCAATAAAACATCAATAAAACATCAACATCAATAAAACATCAACATCAATAAAACATCAATAAAACATCAACATCAACAAAACATCAATAAAACATCAATAAACATCAATAAAACATCAACATCAATAAAACATCAATAAAACATCAATAAAACATCAACATCAATAAAAAAAACATCAATAAAACATCAATAAAACATCAACATCAATAAAACATCAATCAATAAAACATCAATAAAACATCAACATCAATAAAACATCAATAAAACATCAATAAAACATCAATAAAACATCAACATCAATAAAACATCAATAAAACATCAATAAAACATCAACATCAACAAAACATCAATAAAACATCAATAAAACATCAATAAAACATCAACATCAATAAAACATCAACATCAATAAAACATCAATAAAACATCAATAAAACATCAACATCAATAAAACATCAATAAAACATCAAACATCAATAAAACATCAATAAAACATCAATAAAACATCAACATCAATAAACATCAACATCAATAAAACATCAATAAAACATCAACATCAATAAACATCAATAAAACATCAATAAAAATAAAAAACATCAACATCAATAAAACATCAATAAAACATCAATAAAACATCAACATCAATAAAACATCAATAAAACATCAATAAAACATCAACATCAATAAAACATCAATAAAACATCAACATCAATAAAACATCAATAAAACATCAATAAAACATCAATAAAACATCAACATCAATAAAACATCAACATCAATAAAACATCAACATCAACAAAACATCAATAAAACATCAACAAACACATCAATAAAACATCAATAAAACATCAATAAAATATCAACATCAATAAAACATCAACATCAATAAAACATCAACATCAATAAAACATCAATAAAACATCAATAAAACATCAATCAATAAAACATCAATAAAACATCAATAAAACATCAACAAAACATCAATAAAACATCAACATCAATAAAACATCAACATCAATAAAACATCAACAAAACATCAATAAACATCAACAAAACATCAATAAAACATCAATAAAACATCAACATCAACAAAACATCAATAAAAACATCTTTATCAATAAAACATCAATAAAACATCAAAAAATATCAACATCAATAAAACATCAATAAAAACATCAACATCAATAAAACATCAATAAAACATCAATAAAACATCAATAAAACATCAATAAAACATCAACATCAATAAAACATCAATAAAACATCAACATCAATAAAACATCAACATCAATAAAACATCAACATCAATAAAACATCAATAAAACATCAACATCAATAAAAACATCAACATCAATAAAACATCAACATCAACAAAACATCAATAAAACATCAACAAAACATCAATAAAACATCAATAAAACATCAACAAAACATCAATAAAACATCAATAAAACATCAATAAAACATCAACATCAATAAAACATCAACAAACATCAATAAAACATCAATAAAACATCAATAAAACATCAACATCAATAAAACATCAATAAAACATCAACATCAATAAAACATCAATAAAACATCAATAAACATCAACATCAATAAAAACATCAACATCAATAAAACATCAATAAAACATCAATAAAACATCAACATCAATAAAACATCAACATCAATAAAACATCAATAAAACATCAATAAAACATCAACATCAATAAAACATCAATAAAACATCAATAAAACATCAATAAAAACATCAACATCAATAAAACATCAACATCAATAAAACATCAATAAAACATCAACATCAACAAAACATCAATAAAACATCAATAAAACATCAATAAAACATCAACATCAATAAAACATCAATAAAATATCAATAAAACATCAATAAAACATCAATAAAACATCAATAAAACATCAATAAAACATCAACATCAATAAAACATCAACAAAACATCAATAAAACATCAATAAAACATCAACATCAACAAAACATCAATAAAACATCAATAAAACATCAATAAAACATCAACATCAATAAAACATCAATAAAACATCAATAAACATCAACAAAACATCAATAAAACATCAATAAAACATCAATAAAACATCAACATCAATAAAACATCAATAAAACATCAACATCAATAAAACATCAATAAAACATCAATAAAACATCAACATCAATAAAACATCAATAAAACATCAATAAAACATCAATAAAACATCAACATCAATAAAACATCAACATCAATAAAACATCAATAAAACATCAATAAAACATCAACATCAACAAAACATCAATAAAACATCAATAAAACATCAATAAAACATCAACATCAATAAAACATCAATAAAACATCAATAAAACATCAACATCAATAAAACATCAATAAAACATCAATAAAACATCAACATCAATAAAACATCAATAAAACATCAACATCAACAAAACATCAACAAAACATCAATAAAACATCAATAAAACATCAATAAAACATCAACATCAATAAAACATCAACATCAATAAAACATCAACATCAACAAAACATCAATAAAACATCAACAAAACATCAATAAAACATCAATAAAATATCAACATCAATAAAACATCAACATCAATAAAACATCAACATCAATAAAACATCAATAAAACATCAATAAACATCAACATCAATAAAACATCAATAAAACATCAACATCAATAAAACATCAACATCAATAAAAAACATCAACATCAATAAAACATCAAATGAATAAAAACATCAACATCAATAAAACATCAATAAACATCAATAAAACATCAACATCAATAAAACATCAATAAAACATCAACATCAATAAAACATCAATAAAACATCAACATCAATAAAACATCAATAAAACATCAATAAAACATCAACATCAATAAAACATCAACATCAATAAAACATCAATAAAACATCAACATCAATAAAACATCAATAAAACATCAACATCAATAAAACATCAATAAAACAACATCAATAAAACATCAATAAACATCAATAAAACATCAACATCAATACATCAACATCAATAAAACATCAATAAAACATCACATCAACAAAACATCAATAAAACATCAACAAAACATCAATAAAACATCAATAAAACATCAACATCAACAAAACATCAATAAAACATCAACATCAATAAAACATCAATAAAACATCAAAAAATATCAACATCAATAAAACATCAACATCAACATCAATAAACATCAATAAAACATCAACATCAACAAAACATCAATAAAACATCAATAAAACATCAATAAAACATACATCAATAAAACATCAATAAAACATCAATAAAACATCAACATCAATAAAACATCAACATCAATAAAACATCAATAAACATCAACATCAATAAAACATCAATAAAACATCAACATCAATAAAACATCAATAAAACATCAACATCAATAAAACATCAACATCAACAAAACATCAATAAAACATCAATAAAACATCAATAAAACATCAATAAAACATCAACATCAATAAAACATCAATAAAAACATCAACATCAATAAAACATCAACATCAATAAAACATCAACATCAATAAAACATCAATAAAACATCAACATCAATAAAAATCAACATCAATAAAACATCAACATCAACAAAAACATCAATAAAACATCAACAAAACATCAATAAAACATCAATAAAACATCAACAAAACATCAAAAAAAAACATCAATAAAACATCAACAAAACATCAATAAAACATCAATAAAACATCAATAAAACATCAACATCAATAAAACATCAATAAAACATCAATAAAACATCAACATCAATAAAACATCAATAAAACATCAACAAAACATCAACATCAATAAAACATCAACATCAATAAAACATCAATAAAACATCAATAAAACATCAACATCAATAAAACATCAACATCAATAAAACATCAATAAAACATCAATAAACATCAACATCAATAAAACATCAATAAAACATCAATAAAACATCAATAAAACATCAACAATCAATAAAACATCAACATCAATAAAACATCAATAAAAACATCAATATCAACAAAACATCAATAAAACATCAATAAACATCAACAAAACATCAACATCAATAAAACATCAATAAAACATCAATAAAACATCAACATCAATAAAACATCAATAAAACATCAATAAAACATCAACATCAATAAAACATCAACATCAATAAAACATCAATAAAACATCAACATCAACAAAACATCAATAAAACATCAATAAAACATCAATAAAACATCAGCATCAATAAAACATCAATAAAACATCAATAAAACATCAATATCAACAAAAACATCAATAAAACATCAATAAAACATCAATAAACATCAACATCAATAAAACATCAATAAAAATATCAACATCAATAAAACATCAATAAAATATCAATAAAAATCAACATCAATAAAACATCAATAAAACATCAACATCAATAAAACATCAATAAAACATCAATAAAACATCAATATCAATAAAACATCAACATCAATAAAACATCAATAAACATCAACATCAATAAAACATCAATAAAACATCAATAAAACATCAACATTGAAAAATATCAATAAAACATCAATAAAACATCAAAACATCAATAAAACATCAATAAAACATCAATAAAATATCAAATATCAATAAAACATCAATAAAACATCAACATCAACAAAACATCAACAAAACATCAATAAAACATCAATAAAACATCAACATCAATAAAACATCAACATCAATAAATATCAACATCAACAAAACATCAATAAAACATCAACAAAAACATCAATAAAACATCAATAAAACATCAATAAAATATCAACATCAATAAAATATCAACATCAATAAAACATCAACATCATTAAAATATCAATAAAACATCAATAAAACATCAAATATCAATAAAACATCAATAAAACATCAATAAAACATCAACAAAACATCAATAAAACATCAACATCAATAAAACATCAACATCAATAAAACATCAACAAAACATCAATAAAACATCAACAAAACATCAATAAAACATCAATAAAACATCAACATCAACAAAACATCAATAAAACATCAACATCAATAAAACATCAATAAAACATCAAAAAATATCAACATCAATAAAACATCAATAAAACATCAACATCAATAAAACA
>NW_027038510.1:0-5000 GCF_034236695.1 Oncorhynchus nerka
CACACAAACATACCACAGGCACCTTACTGAAATGCACACTCCACACACACACAAATATAGTTTGTGGTTCTGCTCCAGTGCAATCCTGCGCAGTCTGACAGGATATCATCTATTCTGGAAACTATTCCTCTTTATGTGTGGGGTCACATTGTCCTTAATAAATGACAATATTGAAACTGTTGAAATGTTATGGCCACCAATAAATATTAGCATATTAATTGCTGTTAGCAAATATTGTGAATATACATGGATATATTCAACACCTGAATGTCTGAATATTTTGAGAATCTACGCCAGTATCTGTCATGATACAGCTTCAGAACTAAAGGAAAATATTTACTTTAAAGATATTATCTTATACACCTTCTCCCAACAGTTGCAGGAAGAGCTGGGCAGCACTCAGCTGCTTGTAGAAGAGCTGGCCTGGAAAAACCATGTGGAAGGCCATGGGAAGAAGCTATCAGCCAATTCATTGCTGGCCTGGAAAACTAGCCTGGGAAGGCCCCAGCCTGGAAGGCTAGCCTGCAAAAGGGTGGCAGCGAAGTAGCCTGGAAAGAGCTGGCTGGAGGAAGCTGTCAGCGATATTGCTGGCTGGGAAGTGCTAGCCTAGGAAGAGTGGCCTGAGAGGTGTGTGGGAAGGAAGCCTGGCCTGGAGAGCAGCCTGGGAAGAAACTGGCTTGAAGTGCTAGCCTGGAAGAGAGGCAGCTGGGAAGGCTAGCCTGAGAAGTGCTGGCCTGGAGGAGCTAGCCTGGGAAGGCTGGCCTGGAAGGCTAGCCAGGAAGGCTAGCCTGGGAAGTGGCTGGGAGGCCAGGCAAGAGCTAGCCTGGGAAGAGGTAGCCTAGCAGGGAAAGGCTAGCCTGGGAAGAGGCTAGCCTGGGAAGAGCCTAGCCTGGGAGGGGTAGCCAGCCAGAGCTAGCCTGGGAAGAGCTAGCCTGGGAAGAGGCCAGCCAGCCAAGAGGCCAGCCCTGGGAGGCCAGCCTGGGAGCAGCCAGCGTAAGGCCAGCCTGGGAAAGAGGTAGCCCAGTAAAGAGTGCCTGGAGAAGCTAGCCAGCCTGGGACCAGAGCTAGCCTGGGAAGAGCCAGCCTGGGGCGGCGCCTGGAAGAGCCAGCCTAGGAAAGAATTGGCCTGGAAAAACTAGCCTGGGAAGAGCCTAGCCTGGGAAAACTAGCCCTAGGAAGAGGCACCAGCCTGGGAAGAGGCTGGCCTGGAAAAGGCTAGCCATCAGATTCCGATAAGGAATTGGCCGAACTACACAAAGATCTGCAACCCAGATTTTAAGAAGTGGCAGGTGCGAGATGCTGAAGGAGGATGTGGGAATAGCATGCACTGCATTGGGGGTTATTCGCGCCCATGCCAGCACTATAATAATATACTTTTTATCCCAAATGACAGCGTGTTCCTATAGAGGCTCCTGCTTAGGGTACTACTTTTGACCAGGAAGCCATGGGGGCGCAGCCGCTGGGTTTCAGTCACTTTTCTATGACGAGTCGTGTGTGTGTGTTGTATATATACTGTTTTTCACAGACCATGAAAAGCACTGGAGCCTCAAGGTTTAAATGCCACATCTGTCTAATGCGGTCTCTCTGTTTCTCTCTCTCTCTCTCTCTCTCTCTCTCTCTCTCTCTCTCTCTCTCTCTCTCTCTGTTTGTCTCTCTCTCTCTCTCTCTGTCTCTCCTGTCTCCTCTGCGTCTCTCTCTCTACACATCTCTCTCTCTGCTTCTGTTTCTCTCTCCTCTCTGCTCTTATAACATATAACACTATATCTCTCTGAGTTCTATATCACTATATATATATATATCTCTGTCTCTCTCTCTTATATATATATATATATATATATATATATATATATATATATATATAACCTATAACTTATATATATATATATATATAACTTATACCTCTATATATATATATATATATGACGTTCTCTCTCCTCTATATATAACACCACTCTCTAGTTTCTCTCCTCTCTCTCTCTCTCTCTCTCTCCTCTGATTCTCTCCTCTCTCTCTCTCTCTCTCTCTCTCTCGCATTTCCCTCTCTCTCTCTCTGCTCTCCTGTCTCTCCTCCCTCTCTCTCTGTTTCTCTCTCTCTCCCTCTCTCTCTGTCTCTCTCTCTTCTCCTCTCTCTCTGTCTACATCTCTCTCTCTCTCCTCTCCCTCTCTCTGCTTTCCTCTCCTCTCTCTCTGCCTCTCTATGTAGATTTCCCCAGTTTTTTCTTTTGTGTCCACTGTGGCTTTGTCTCCTGCTGGTCTAGCTCTCTCTCTAGATCTATGTCGCATCTTTAGTCTCTCTCTCTATCGTCTCTCTGCCTCTGCTCTCTCTCTGTCTCTGTCTGTCTGGTTCTCTCTCTGTCTGCCTTCTCTCGCTGTCTCTGAATTCTTCTCTCCTCTCAAATGGCATTTCTCAGTTTGCTCAGTTTTTGTTAATTCTTAGTAGTGTCTTGAAATAATTATCTTTTGTTTTCTCATGATTTTGGTTTTAGGGTCCTGTTTATTGCTGCTGTCTCTCTCTGTCTCATCTCTACTTCTCTTCCTCTGTCTCTCTTCTCTCCTCTCTCTCCTGTCTGCTACTCCTCTCTCTGTCTCTCTGTCTCTGCATATCTCTCTACATCTCCTGTCTGTCATCTACATCTCTGTCTCCCTCTCTGCTTCTCTCTCTGTCCTCTCTTCATCTCCCTTCATCTCTCTCTCTCCGTCTCTCCTCTGTCTGCTACTCACTCAGTTCAGTTGATTCAGTTCAAGGCGTCACTATGGCTTGAGGAAACATGTGTTAACATTGCTCAAAAACAGTCAGATTGAGATAATATATAAGTGAATATATGTAAAGTGAGAATAAACTAATAAACATTTTAACTGATGAGCGTTACATACAGAAAGTTCCAAAACAGTAAAGACATTACAAATGTCATATTACATATATATGTACAGTGTTTTAACAATGTACAAATAGTTAAGGAGACACAAGATAAAATAAATAAGCATAAATATGGGTTGTATTTACAATGGTGTTTGTTCTTCATCTCTTGCCCCTCTGAGAAAGAGCTCGGCCTCTCCCTCTCTCAGTCTCCCTCTCTCGGTCACCCCCACCTCTCGGTCTCCCCTCTCCCCCAACACCTCCCTGTCTCTCCCCCTCCCACCACCCCAACATCTCCCCTGTCTCCCCCTCACCCCAACACCTCCCCTGTCTCCCCTCCTGCAGTCTCCCAACACCTCCTCTGTTTTCCCAACACCTCCCCTGTCTCCCCTCTCTCCGTCTCCTCCTCTCTCCACCTCTGTCCAACACCTCCCTGTCTCTCGGTCTCTCCCTGTCTCTCTTTCTCCCCTCACCCCCAACACCTCCCCTGTCTCCCCCTCAGGTCTCAGCACCTCCCTGTCTCGGTCTCTCACCCCAACTCTCTCCCCATCTCCCCCTCTCTTGGTCTCTCTCCCTGTCTCCCCTCACCCCAGCACCTCCCTGTCTGGGTTATCAAAATTGGATCTGTTATTTCATTCCCCTGTCTCCGTCTCACCCATGTGTGTCTCAACACCTCCCTGTCTCCCCCCTCACCACTCCTCTCTCTCTCTGTCTCCCCCTCCTTCCCACCTCCCTGTCTCACCCTCACCCCAACACCTCCTGTCTCCCCTCTTTCAACTCCCCTGTCTCCCCCCTCACCCCAACTCCTCCATCTCCCCCCTCATCCCACACCTCCTGTCTCCTCCCACCACCCCAACATCTCCCTGTCTCCCCTCACCCCCAACACCTCCCTGTCTCCCCTCACCACCCCAACACCTCCCCTGTCTCCCCCTCCTCTTTTGCACCTCCTGTCTCCCCTCACCATCCCAGCACCTCCTGTCTCCCTCAACCCCAGCACCTCCCCTGTCTCCCCCTCCCACCCCCAACACCTCCCTGTCTCCCCCTCACCCCCAACATCCTGTCCCCTCACCCCAACACACTCCCCTGTCTCCCCCTCACTTTGTGCATCTCCCTGTCTCTCACCCACCCCAACATCTCCCTGTCTCCCCCTCACCCCAACATCTCCCTGTCTCCCCTCCTGCATCCCAACAGCTCCTGTCTCCCCCTCACCCACCACATCTCCCCTGTCTCCCCCTCCTGCCCCAACACCTCTGTCTCCCCTCACCCCCAACACCTCCCCTGTCTCCCCCTCACCACCCCAACATCCCACCCCCAACACCTCCCTGTCTCCCCTCACCTCCCCTATCTCCCTCACCCCAACATCTCCCCTGTCTCCCCCTCACCACCCCAACACCTCCCTGTCTCCCCCTCACCCCAGCACCCTCCCTGTCTCCCCTCACCCCCAACACCTCCCTGTCTCCCCCTCACCACCCCAACACCTCCCTGTCTCCCCCCCACCCCAACACCTCCTGTCTCCCCTCACCACCCCAACACCTCCTGTCTCCCCCTCACCCCAACACCTCCCTGTCTCCCCCTCACCCCCAACACCTCCCTGTCTCCCCTCACACCCCAACACCTCCCCTGTCTCCCCTCACCCCAACACCTCCCCTGTCTCCCCCTCACCCCAACATCTCCTGTCTCCCCTCCCTGACACCTCCTGTCTCCCCTCAACCCCCCCACCTCCCCTGTCTCCCTGTCTCCCTGTCCTCACCACCCCAACACCTCCCCTGTCTCCCCCTCACCATCCCATCCCACACCTCCCCTGTCTCCCCTCACCACCCCCCTCCCTGTCTCCCCCTCAACACCTCCCTGTCTCCCCTCACCATCCCAACACCTCCCTGTCTCCTCACCCCAACATCTCCCCCCCTGCCCCAACACCTCCTGTCTCCCTCACCACCCCAACACCTCCCCTGTCTCCCCCTCCCAGCATCACCCCCAACACCTCCCTGTCTCCCCTCACCCCAACACCTCCCCTGTCTCCCCCTCTCCCTGTCTCCCCTCACCCCAACACCTCCTGTCTCCTCACCATCCAACACCTCCCTGTCTCCCCCTCACCACCCCCAACACCTCCTGTCTCCCCTCACCATCCCAACACCTCCCTGTC
>NW_027038510.1:10000-32112 GCF_034236695.1 Oncorhynchus nerka
GATGCCATCCAGCTTCATGAGACAGATGCCATCCTGCTTCATAAGACAGATGCCATCCTGCTTCGTGAGACAGATGCCATCCAGCTTCGTGAGACAGATGCCATCCTGCTTCATGAGACAGATGCCATCCTGCTTCATGAGACAGATGCCATCCTGCTTCGTGAGACAGATGCCATCCAGCTCGTGAGACAGATGCCATCCTGCTTCATGAGACAGATGCCATCCTGCTTCATGAGACAGATGCCATCCTGCTTCATGACAAAGATGCCATCCTGCTTCATGAGAAAGATGCCATCCTGCTTCATGAGACAGATGCCATCCAGCTTCATGACAAAGATGCCATCCTGCTTCATGAGACAGATGACATCCTGCTTCATGAGACAGATGCCATCCTGCTCCGTAAGACAGATGCCATCCTGCTTCATGAGACAGATGCCATCCTGCTTCATGAGACAGATGTCATCCTGCTTCATGAGACAGATGCCATCCTGCTTCATGAGAAAGATGCCATCCTGCTTCATGAGACAGATGCCATCCTGCTTCATGAGAAAGATGCCATCCTGCTTCATAAGACAGATGCCATCCTGCTTCATGAGACAGATGCCATCCTGCTTCGTGAGAAAGATGCCATCCTGCAAAGCTCCACAGTGGAGAGTATCTGTCCATAGGACCACTTTAAGCTGTACACTCCACAGAGCTGGGCTTCACGGAAGAATGGCCAGAAGGAGAGTGGCCAGAAAAGTAAATAACATGTTTGGTGTTCACCAAAAGGCCTGTGGGAGACTCCCCAAACATATGGAAGAAGGTACTGTGCGAAGTACAGTTCCCGCTCAGCCCAGTCAAAACTGTTCGCTGCTCTGGCCCCCCAATGGTGGAACAAACTCCCTCACGACGCCAGGACAGCGGAGTCAATCACCACCTTCCGGAGACACCTGAAACCCCACCTCTTTAAGGAATACCTAGGATAGGATAAAGTAATCCTCCCCCCCCTCTCCCCTCCCCCTTAAAAGACCTAGATGCACTATTGTAAAGTGGCTGTTCCACTGGATGTCATAAGGTGAAAGCACCAATTTGTAAGTCGCTCTGGATAAGAGCGTCTGCTAAATGACTTAAATGTAAATGTAAATGTAAATGTACTGTGCGAGACTCCCCAAACATATGGAAGAAGGTACTGTGCGAGACTCCCCAAACATATGGAAGAAGGTACTGTGGGAGACTCCCAAACATATGGAAGAAGGTACTGTGGGAGACTCCCCAAACATATGGAAGAAGGTACTGTGGGAGACTCCCCAAACATATGGAAGAAGGTACTGTGGGAAACTCCCCAAACATATGGAAGAAGGTACTGTGGGAGACTCCCAAACATATGGAAGAAGGTACTGTGGAGACTCCCCAAACATATGGGAGAAGGTACTGGGAGACTCCCCAAACATATGGAAGAAGGTACTGTGGGAGACTCCCCAAACATATGGAAGAAGGTACTGTGGGAGACTCCCCCAAACATATGGAAGAAGGTACTGTGGGAGACTCCCCAAACATATGGGAGAAGGTACTGTGGGAGACTCCCCAAACATATGGAAGAAGGTACTGTGGGAGACTCCCCAAACATATGGAAGAAGGTACTGTGGGAGACTCCCCAAACATATGGAAGAAGGTACTGGGAGACTCCCAAACATATGGAAGAAGGTACTGTGGGAGACTCCCCAAACATATGGGAGAAGGTACTGTGGGAGACTCCCCAAACATATGGAAGAAGGTACTGTGGGAGACTCCCCAAACATATGGAAAGTACTGTGGGAGACTCCCCAAACATATGGAAGAAGGTACTCTGGTCAGATGAGACTAAAATTGAGCTTTTTGGCCATCAAGGAAAAATTTGTCTGGCGCAAACCCAACACCTGTCATCACCCGAGAATATCATCCCCACTGTGAAGCGGGGCAGCAGGGTAGCCTAGTGCTTAGAGCGTTGGACTAGTAACCGAAAGGGCTGCAAGATCGAATCCCCGAGCTGACAAGGTAAAACCCTTTCATTCTGCCCCCTGGAAAAGGCAGTTCCTAGGCCGTCATTGAAAATAGGAATGTGTTCTTAACCGACTTGACTTGTTAAATAAAGGTAATAAAAAAAAATTAAAAAGTGTTGTGGTGGCAGCATCATGTTTTTTATCTGCGGGGACTGAGAAACAAGAACAACATCCCCACGGTGAAGCATGGTGGTGGCAGCATCATGCTGTGGGGATGTTTTTTATCTGCAGGGACTGAGAAACAAGAACAACATCCCCACGGTGAAGCATGGTGGTGGCAGCATCATGCTGTGGGGATGTTTTTTATCTGCAGGGACTGAGAAACAAGAACAACATCCCCACGGTGAAGCATGGTGGTGGCAGCATGGGGATGTTTTTCCATCGACAGGGACTGAGAAACAAGAACAACATCCCCACGGTGAAGCATGGTGGTGGCAGCATGGGGATGTTTTTCCATCGACAGGGACTGAGAAACAAGAACAACATCCCCACGGTGAAGCATGGTGGTGGCAGCATCATGCTGTGGGGATGTTTTTCCATCGACAGGGACTGAGAAACTGGTCAGAATTGAAGGACTGATAAATAGGTTGCTAAATACAGGGAAATTCTTGAGGGAAACCTTTTTCAGTCTTCCAGAGATTTGAGACTGCGACAGAGGTTCACCTTCCAGCAGGACAATGACCATAAGCATACTGCTAAAGCAACACTGGAGTGGTTTCTGGGGAAACATTTAAATGTCTTGGAATGGCCTAGTCAAAGCCCAGACCCCAATTCAATTAAGAATCCATGGTATGACTTAAAGATTGCTGTATACCGGTGGAACCCATCCAACTTCAAGGAGCTGTAGCAGTTTTGCCTTGAAGAATGGGCAACAATCCCAGTGGCTAGATGTGCCAAGCTTATAGAGACATACCCCAAGAGACTTGCAGCTGTAATTGCTGCGAAAGGAGGAGTTGACCTTGGGTGGGGTGATTAGTTATGCAGTTAAGTTTCCTGTTTCTCTGTCTTATTTCTTGTTTGTTTCACAATAAAAAATATTTTGCAACTTAAAAGTGGTAGACATGTTGTGTCAATCGAATGATAAACCCCCCCCCCACCCCCCCAATTTAAAAAAAAAAATACCAGGTTGTAAGGCAACAAAATGGGAAAAATGCCAAGGGGGTGGAATACTTTCACAAGCCACTGTATCTATGTTATATGTCTCTCTCTCTCTCTCTCTCTCTCTGTCTGTCTCTTTCTCTTTCCCTGTCTCCATCTCTCTCTCTCTCTCTCTCTCTCTGTCTCTCTCTCTCTCTCTCTCTCTCTCTCTGTCTCTTTCTCTTTCCCTGTCTCCATCTCTCTCTCTCTCTCTCTCTCTCTCTCTCTCTCTTTTTTCTCTTTCCCTGTCTCCATCTCTGTCCCTCTGTCTCAGTCTCTCTGTCTCTCTGTCTCTCTGTTTCTCTGTCTCTCTGTCTCTCTCTCTCTATCTCTCTCTCACTCTCGCTCTCTCTCTCTCTCTCTCTCTGTCTCCATCTCTGTCTCTCTCTCTCTGTCTCTCTCTCTCTCTCCCCATCTCCATCTCTGTCTCTCTCTGTCTCTCTCTCTCCCCGTCTTCATCTCTGTCTCTCTCTGTCTATCAGAGGAAGCGAAGAGCTCTCTCCTCTGACCAAACACCTCTCTTTCTCCCTCCATCTCCATCTCTGTCTCTCTCTGTCTATCAGAAGAAGCGAAGAGCTCTCTCCTCTCTGACCGAACACAGGTGTAACCCTGTTCAGGTCACATGGTGTGCCAGGTCATCTCACAAGGTCCTCAGTGATGAAAGTGAGCGGGAGAAAACATACAGCTGGTGGGTTTGGCTAAATGCTAGTGGCTACTATGACTACTGGCTGGTTTGGCTAAATGCTAGTGGCTACTATGACTACTGGCTGGTTTGGCTAAATGCTAGTGGCTACTATGACTACTGGCTGGCTTTGCTAAATGCTAGTGGCTACTATGACTACTGGCTGGCTTTGCTAAATGCTAGTGGCTACTGTGACTACTGGCTGGTTTGGCTAAAAGCTAGTGGCCACTATGACTACTGGCTGGTTTGGCTAAATGCTAGTGGCTACTATGACTACTTGCTGGCTTTGCTAAATGCTAGTGGCTACTATGACTACTGGCTGGTTTGGCTAAATGCTAGTGGCTACTATGACTACTGGCTGGCTTTGCTAAATGCTAGTGGCTACTGTGACTACTGGCTGGCTTTGCTAAATGCTAGTGGCTACTGTGACTACTGGCTGGCTTTGCTAAATGCTAGTGGCTACTATGACTACTGGCTGGCTTTGCTAAATGCTAGTGGCTACTATGACTACTGGCTGGCTTTGCTAAATGCTAGTGGCTACTGCGACTACTGGCTGGCTTTGCTAAATGCTAGTGGCTACTGTGACTACTGGCTGGCTTTGCTAAATGCTAGTGGCTACTATGACTACTGGCTGGCTTTGCTAAATGCTAGTGGCTACTATGACTACTGGCTGGCTTTGCTAAATGCTAGTGGCTACTATGACTACTGGCTGGTTTGGCTAAATGCTAGTGGCTACTATGACTACTGGCTGGCTTTGCTAAATGCTAGTGGCTACTATGACTACTGGCTGGCTCGTTCACTGTGATATACCGTAGCTCTATCACTTCTATTTACATATGTGTGTGTGATAGGATAACCATGTTACATTGATAAGATAACCATGTTACATTGATAGGATAACCATGTTACATTGATAGGATAACATGTTACATTGATAGGAAGCATTGATAGGATAACCATGTTACATTGATAGGATAACCAGATTACATTGATAGGATAACAATGTTACATTGATAGGATAACATGTTACATTGATAGGATAACCATGTTACACTGATAGGATAACCAGATTACAGCGATAGGATAACCATGTTACATTGATAGGATAACCATGTTACATTGATAGGAAGCATTGATAGGATAACCATGTTACATTGACAGGAAGCATTGATAGGATAACCATGTTACATTGATAGGATAACCATGTTACATTGACAGGAAGCATTGATAGGATAACCATGTTACATTGATAGGATAACCATGTTACACTGATAGGATAACCATGTTACATTGATAGGAAGCATTGATAGGATAACCATGTTACATTGATAGGATAACCATGTTACATTGATAGGATAACATGTTACATTGATAGGAAGCATTGATAGGATAACCATGTTACATTGACAGGAAGCATTGATAGGATAACCATGTTACATTGATAGGATAACCATGTTACATTGACAGGAAGCATTGATAGGATAACCATGTTACATTGATAGGATAACCATGTTACACTGATAGGATAACCATGTTACATTGATAGGAAGCATTGATAGGATAACCATGTTACATTGATAGGACAACCATGTTACATTGATAGGATAACCATGTTACATTGATAGGATAACATGTTACATTGATAGGAAGCATTGATAGGATAACCATGTTACATTGATAGGATAACCATGTTACATTGATAGGAAGCATTGATAGGATAACCATGTTACACTGATAGGATAACCATGTTACATTGATAGGAAGCATTGATAGGATAACCATGTTACATTGATAGGATAACCATGTTACATTGATAGGAAGCATTGATAGGATAACCATGTTACATTGATAGGATAACCATGTTACATTGATAGGAAGCATTGATAGGATAACCATGTTACATTGATAGGAAGCATTGATAGGATAACCATGTTACATTGATAGGATAACCATGTTACATTGATAGGAAGCATTGATAGGATAACCATGTTACATTGATAGGAAGCATTGATAGGATAACCATGTTACACTGATAGGATAACCATGTTACATTGATAGGATAACCATGTTAAATTGACAGGAAGCATTGATAGGATAACCATGTTACACTGATAGGATAACCATGTTACATTGATAGGATAACCATGTTAAATTGACAGGAAGCATTGATAGGATAACCATGTTACACTGATAGGATAACCATGTTACATTGATAGGATAACATGTTACATTGATAGGATAACCATGTTACACTGATAGGATAACCATGTTACATTGATAGGATAACATGTTACATTGATAGGATAACCATGTTACACTGATAGGATAACCATGTTACATTGATAGGATAACCATGTTACATTGACAGGAAGCATTGATAGGATAACCATGTTACATTGATAGGATAACCATGTTACATTGACAGGAAGCATTGATAGGATAACCATGTTACATTGATAGGACAACCATGTTACACTGATAGGATAACCATGTTACATTGATAGGAAGCATTGATAGGATAACCATGTTACATTGATAGGATAACCATGTTACATTGATAGGATAACCATGTTACATTGACAGGAAGCATTGATAGCATAACCATGTTACATTGACAGGAAGCATTGATAGGATAACCATGTTACATTGATAGGATAACCATGTTACATTGATAGGATAACCATGTTACATTGACAGGAAGCATTGATAGCATAACCATGTTACATTGACAGGAAGCATTGATAGGATAACCATGTTACATTGACAGGAAGCATTGATAGGATAACCATGTTACATTGATAGGATAACCATGTTACATTGATAGGATAACCATGTTACATTGATAGGATAACCATGTTACATTGATAGGAAGCATTGATAGGATAACCATGTTACATTGATAGGATAACCATGTTACATTGACAGGAAGCATTGATAGCATAACCATGTTACATTGACAGGAAGCATTGATAGGATAACCATGTTACATTGACAGGAAGCATTGATAGGATAACCATGTTACATTGACAGGAAGCATTGGATTTGGTGTCCTGTATATGACAACATATAATTGTGTTCTGTTGGCAACTGACGTCACTTTAATGTAAAAATATACATGTATTTGTATATATATATACACAGTGCCTTGCGAAAGTATTCGGCCCCCTTGAACTTTGCGACCTTTTGCCACATTTCAGGCTTCAAACATAAAGATATAAAACTGTATTTTTTTGTGAAGAATCAACAACAAGTGGGACACAATCATGAAGTGGAACGACATTTATTGGATATTTCAAACTTTTTTAACCTTTCAGGGCCACATGATCCCCTTTGGGATCAAGCCCCACCCCCCCTGAGCTGTAATGTGGCGCAGGGAACGCAATAAATAATCCTAAAAATATTTAACCTCCACAGAATCGCTTGAATGAAAGGCTCAAATGAAAGATAAAGAAGTTATTTATCTACCCAGCAAGTCAGATTTCTAAAATGTTTTACGGCGAAAACATAGCACATATTTATGTCCAACCACCACTGCATACATACCTCATTAGCTTAGCCAAGTAGGAAAAAATATGCAATCAACAAAAGCAGGATTAAAAGAAAAATCATTTCACTAACCTTTTGAAATCTTCATCAGATGACAGTAATATAACATGTTACACAGTACATTCATTTTTTTTCAATAATCTGCAATATATATCCATAAATCTCTGTTTACAATTATGCATCGTTCAAAAAATGCTACTGCAATGTCAGGAGAAATAAAATAGTTCCGGCAGATAACGTCAGCTAACAAGGAATACACATCATAAACTTTGACTAAATATGCATGTTTTACATATGTATGGCAAGATAAACTTCTTCTAAATGCAATTGCTATGTTTCAATTATTTTTAACGTTACATTTGGCGTTTACTAGGCTATAATAGAGAGTCGGCGCTCTCATTTAGCATGCTGACTCCTCTATCATGGAGTCGGCAGAAACCCAAAATGAAGACGTAAATATTCCCTTACCATGGCTGTTCTTGCTTCAGAAGACGTGGAAGGGTTAATACTCACCAAGTTAGCGTTCAGTTTGCAAGTCTGTGTCTTTCCGTTCTCAAACTAGACACTTTTCGGTCGAAATGTATGCAAATTTCAAGTGGATGCGCACCAAAACGTCGAAAGTATACATTATATTTCGAGTAAACTTGTCAAACTATGTTTATAATTAAGCCTTAGCATGTTATAAAGGTCTACAGCAATCGTGAGGGCGAACAGATTAGCACACGTTGTTCAGTCTGTCCTGGGAGAAAGAGAGAGAAATTTCCAATCTCCCATTGGTGAAACTTTTTTTTTGCGTCACCGGGACGTTTGGTCACGCTGAACGTCTCGTGATCGCGCGATTCTCACAGTTACACGCCTCATCGAAAGCAGGCTTCACGCTGAAGACATAGAAAGTGTTTCCATGGTTATAGCTGTTTGGGAAGTGTGTATACAATGACGTCAAAGTGATGGCAACTTTTCCCATTACAAGAGAGACTTTGGGAGAATGCATGCCCTGAGACTTCTGCATTAGCTAGAGACAAAATTTAAACGGTTTTATAAGCTTTAGAGTGTTTCCTATTCGATAACAATTTTTAATTGCATATATTAGCAACTTTTGACAAACATTTATCATGGTTTATATGGGTGCCGAATTCCTCCAGAAGGGGCAGTATTCAGGCCTGTCCCTATGAGGTTTTAACAAATCAAAAACTGAAAAATTGTGCGTGCAAAATTATTCAGCCCCCTTAAGTTAATACTTTGTAGCGCCACCTTTTGCAGCGATTACAGCTGTAAGTCGCTTGGGGTATGTCTCTATCAGTTTTGCACATCGAGAGACTGAATTTTTTTCCCATTCCTCCTTGCAGAACAGCTCGAGCTCAGTGAGGTTGGATGGAGAGCATTTGTGAACAGCAGTTTTCAGATCTTTCCACAGATTCTCGATTGGATTCAGGTCTGGACTTTGACTTGGCCATTCTAACACCTGGATATGTTTATTTTTGAACCACTCCATTGTAGATTTTGCTTTATGTTTTGGATCATTGTCTTGTTGGAAGACAAATCTCCATCCCAGGTATTTTGCAGACTCCATCAGGTTTTCTTCCAGAATGGTCCTGTATTTGGCTCCATCCATCTTCCCATCAATTTTAACCATCTTCCCTGTCCCTGCTGAAGAAAAGCAGGCCCAAACCATGATGCTGCCACCACCATGTTTGACAGTGGGGATGGTGTGTTCAGGGTGATGAGCTGTGTTGCTTTTACGCCAAATATAACATTTTGCATTGTTGCCAAAAAGTTCAATTTTGGTTTAATCTGACCAGAGCACCTTCTTCCACATGTTTGGTGTGTCTCCCAGGTGGCTTGTGGCAAACTTTAAACAACACTTTTTATGGATATCTTTAAGAAATGGCTTTCTTCTTGCCACTCTTCCATAAAGGCCAGATTTGTGCAATATACGACTGATTGTTGTCCTATGGACAGAGTCTCCCACCTCAGCTGTAGATCTCTGCAGTTCATCCAGAGTGATCATGGGCCTCTTGGCTGCATCTCTGATCAGTCTTCTCCTTCTATGAGCTGAAAGTTTAGAGGGACGGCCAGGTCTTGGTAGATTTGCAGTGGTCTGATACTCCTTCCATTTCAATATTATCGCTTGCACAGTGCTCCTTGGGATGTTTAAAGCTTGGGAAATCTTTTTGTATCCAAATCCGGCTTTAAACTTCTTCACAACAGTATCTCGGACCTGCCTGGGGTGTTCCTTGTTCTTCATGATGCTCTCTGCGCTTTTAACGGACCTCTGAGACTATCACAGTGCAGGTGCATTTATACGGAGACTTGATTACACACAGGTGGATTGTATTTATCATCATTAGTCATTTAGGTCAACATTGGATCATTCAGAGATCCTCACTGAACTTCTGGAGAGAGTTTGCTGCACTGAAAGTAAAGGGGCTGAATAATTTTGCACGCCCAATTTCTGTTTTTGATTTGTTAAAAAAGTTTGAAATATCCAATAAATGTCGTTCCACTTCATGATTGTGTCCCACTTGTTGTTGATTCTTCACAAAAAAATACAGTTTTATATCTTTATGTTTGAAGCCTGAAATGTGGCAAAAGGTCGCAAAGTTCAAGGGGGCCGAATACTTTCCCAAGGCACTGTATATATATATATATATATCTGACTGCATTGCACACTTCTACCTGAAAATGAGCATAATTTTTCTTAGATTTTTTGTTGTTGTATTCGCTCGAATTGCCTGTCTTCTCAATGTACTGTTGATCAATACCAGACATTACATTGTGTTGCATTACAACAACCTTCCTGTATAAAGCCCCCAGTACCCATTTAGACCTGCCTAACATCATAACCTTGGTCTATTGTGGCTAGCCAAACTAAATGTGAAGTGTAGTCATTACTATGCTATATGTTCTCTACCAGCTACTGGGGCTGTTCTGTAGGTCACACAGGAAGTGTTCCAAAATGGCACCCTATTCCCTACCCAAGTGCACTACTTTTGACCAGAGTCCTATGGGTCCTGGTCACAAGTAGTGCACTTACATAGGACATAGGGTGCCACTTGGGACTTAGCTTCAGGCTTCGGTTGATGTCAGATAGAGTTGTAAAGATCAATTATAACCTAATTATTTTATCGTCTGTCTTTCGTTTGTACTGAAACAATGTTAAACCCTGCTGATCATCCATTCATCATCGTCCCTCTATCCTTCCTATTTTAATCCGTATTAAAAAAAATAAAAATTCCTCTGAAATTAGCACCCTACTTCTTATATAGTGCACTATGCAAGCCCTGGTCACAAGTAGTGCACTGTATAGGGAAGAGTGTGCCATTTCTGACACAGAGACTTGTTTTTTTTTTATTTCACTACTATGCTGGTCTTGTAGACCTTTTATGTAGAGATCTGAGGAAACGTTCAACACATCAATAGGTGGAGTGGAAATTCGGTACTGAGAGAGATTTGGTCATTCCTTCAAATAATCATCTTTATTTCATATCGATTAAATGTTCCAGTAATGAGGCTGGTCGACCCGCCCACCCGTGAGTGTTGGACCGAGTAGCCTAACCTTTTACACAAATGCAGAGTACTATATATAGCTGACACTAAGAATGCTTCGTCATGATTGGTTCAACCCCCCCCCCCCCCCCCTCATGCAGACCAAGGAGCATCATAATCCACTCTGGGTTTCAACCCCTCCCAAGGAGCATCATAATCCACTCTGGGTTCAACCCCTCCCAAGGAGCATCATAATCCACTCTGGGTTCAACCTCCCAAGGAGCATCATAATCCACTCTGGGTTCAACCTCCCAAGGAGCATCATAATCCACTCTGGGTTCAACCCCTCCCAAGGAGCATCATAATCCACTCTGGGTTCAACCCCTCCCAAGGAGCATCATAATCCACTCTGGGTTCAACCCCTCCCAAGGAGCATCATAATCCACTCTGGGTTCAACCCCTCCCAAGGAGCATCATAATCCACTCTGGGTTCAACCCCTCCCAAGGAGCATCATAATCCACTCTGGGTTTCAACCCCTCCCAAGGAGCATCATAATCCACTCTGGGTTTCAACCCCTCCCAAGGAGCATCATAATCCACTCTGGGTTCAACCCCTCCCAAGGAGCATCATAATCCACTCTGGGTTTCAACCCCTCCCAAGGAGCATCATAATCCACTCTGGGTTCAACCCCTCCCAAGGAGCATCATAAGCCACTCTGGGTTCAACCCCTCCCAAGGAGCATCATAATCCACTCTGGGTTCAACCCCTCCCAAGGAGCATCATAAGCCACTCTGGGTTCAACCCCTCCCAAGGAGCATCATAATCCACTCTGGGTTCAACCCCTCCCAAGGAGCATCATAATCCACTCTGGGTTCAACCCCTCCCAAGGAGCATCATAAGCCACTCTGGGTTCAACCCCTCCCAAGGAGCATCATAATCCACTCTGGGTTCAACCCCTCCCAAGGAGCATCATAAGCCACTCTGGGTTCAACCCCTCCCAAGGAGCATCATAAGCCACTCTGGGTTCAACCCCTCCCAAGGAGCATCATAAGCCACTCTGGGTTCATCCTGTCGTTATGGTTGGTTCAACCCCTCCCAAGGAGCATCATAATCCACTCTGGGTTCAACCCCTCCCAAGGAGCATCATAATCCACTCTGGGTTCAACCCCTCCCAAGGAGCATCATAATCCACTCTGGGTTCAACCCCTCCCAAGGAGCATCATAATCCACTCTGGGTTCAACCCCTCCCAAGGAGCATCATAAGCCACTCTGGGTTCATCCTGTCGTTATGGTTGGTTCAACCCCTCCCAAGGAGCATCATAATCCACTCTGGGTTCAACCCCTCCCAAGGAGCATCATAATCCACTCTGGGTTCAACCCCTCCCAAGGAGCATCATAAGCCACTCTGGGTTCAACCCCTCCCAAGGAGCATCATAATCCACTCTGGGTTCAACCCCTCCCAAGGAGCATCATAAGCCACTCTGGGTTCAACCCCTCCCAAGGAGCATCATAAGCCACTCTGGGTTCAACCCCTCCCAAGGAGCATCATAATCCACTCTGGGTTCAACCCCTCCCAAGTAGCATCATAAGCCACTCTGGGTTCAACCCCTCCCAAGTAGCATCATAAGCCACTCTGGGTTCATCGTGTCGTTATGGTTGGTTCAACCCCTCCCAAGGAGCATCATAAGCCACTCTGGGTTCAACCCCTCCCAAGTAGCATCATAAGCCACTCTGGGTTCAACCCCTCCCAAGTAGCATCATAAGCCACTCTGGGTTCATCCTGTCGTTATGGTTGGTTCAACCCCTCCCAAGGAGCATCATAACCCACTCTGGGTTCAACCCCTCCCAAGGAGCATCATAATCCACTCTGGGTTCATCCTGTCGTTATCTGCGCGTGGGTTGTTGTCTTAACCCTGGCTTAGTTTCCCAGATGCAAGGATGATTTTGAGACAACGAGGGATTGTTCTAGACCTAAGCTGTCTCTAGTAAAACACATTCTTGTCTATGTTATGCAGTCTTTAACTCATTTGTCAGCTCAAGCCATCTCGGATGACCATAGGCCCAGATTAGCTGCAGGGAACTAGAGTGGATACACAGACACTAACAGGACAGAAATGTCTTACTATTAGTTAAGTATTAATTGTTAACCGTTAATATTTAAAAAATAAACCAGGTCAATATGTACATTTTTCTATCACATAGGGTCATGTAAGGATCTGAGTTAATGTTCAACACATCAATAGTTCCGACCCCGGAGGGGTGTAGTACCCTCTTGAGCTTCTGAGAAGTTTACATGTTGTAGCTGCTGGCTACTGTTGACATGCTCCCAAATGGTACCCTATTCCCTATTGGCCCTATGTCTAAAGTAGTGCACTTACGTAAGGAAGAGCGTGTCATTTGGGACACAGGCCCTGGTGTAAGTTGTGATAATCAGCTAGGAGATATAACTTGGTAGCTTGGATCATTTGCATTTTATTTGATGTTCAGCCTCGTCTGTCTCCTCCCTGTAAGAGGAAGACCACTAAAACGGCATCCGTTTGAGGATGTTGGGTAAAATGGTGTAGTTTAGACCTAGTGGTGGATTTAAACAGGTTTTATATTAAATAAATAACCGAAGAGTTACCGGAAACGGCATCCTTCGAGAGAACGCGTTGAATATGTTCCCGAAGGTGTTGAGTGGATTGATGATTTCTTTTGACATTTGTATACGATTTAGTGTATTAATAACAGATTATGGATGTTGACGTGCACGTGCACGGCTTGTGCTGTACATTTGAATCATTGAATATCAGATCGAATCACATTTTACATTTCATATTTACGTTTACATTTCTGCAACAGAGGCAGTTTGGAACTCGGTAGTGAGCGTTGCAACAGAGGCAGTTTGGAACTCGGTAGTGAGCGCTGCAACAGAGGCAGTTTGGAACTCGGTAGTGAGCGCTGCAACAGAGGCAGTTTGGAACTCGGTAGTGAGCGTTGCAACAGAGGCAGTTTGGGACTCGGTAGTGAGCGCTGCAACAGAGGCAGTTTGGGACTCGGTAGTGAGCGCTGCAACAGAGGCAGTTTGGAACTCGGTAGTGAGCGCTGCAACAGAGGCAGTTTGGAACTCGGTAGTGAGCGCTGCAACAGAGGCAGTTTGGAACTCGGTAGTGAGCGCTGCAACAGAGGCAGTTTGGAACTCGGTAGTGAGAGCGCTGCAACAGAGGCAGTTTGGAACTCGGTAGTGAGCGCTGCAACAGAGGCAGTTTGGAACTCGGTAGTGAGCGTTGCAACAGAGGCAGTTTGGAACTCGGTAGTGGAGCGCTGCAACAGAGGCAGTTTGGAACTCGGTAGTGAGCGCTGCAACAGAGGCAGTTGGAACTCGGTAGTGAGCGCTGCAACAGAGGCAGTTTGGGACTCGGGTGAGCGCTGCAACAGAGGCAGTTTGGAACTCGGTAGTGAGCGCTGCAACAGAGGCAGTTTGGGACTCGGGTAGTGAGCGCTGCAACAGAGGCAGTTTGGGACTCGGGAAGTGAGCGCTGCAACAGAGGCAGTTTGAACTCGTGTAGTGAGCGCTGCAACAGAGGCAGTTTGGGACTCGGTAGTGAGCTGCAACAGAGGCAGTTTGGAACTCGGTAGTGAGCGTTGCAACAGAGGCAGTTTGAACTCGGTAGTGAGCGCTGCAACCGAGAACAGAGGGTTTTACGTACACTCGCGGCAGTCCCGTTCTGTGAGTTAGTGTGGACCACCACTTCACGGCTGAGCCATTACTGCTCCTAGACTTCACAAGCTATCGTACTTTCATTGGTGTTTCATCAAGCAGATATTCATGTTAATATATGAATGTATTGGACAGGAGGTGAATAGACTTCAGATATGATTGTATTTATTTTATGAGAATCGCACCCCCCAAAGACACATTATACTAGATGTGTTCTGAGTGGAGATGTGTGGAGATGTGTGTTCTGAGTGGAGATGTGTGTTCTGAGTGGGGATGTGTGTTCTGAGTGGAGATGTGTGTTCTGAGTGGAGATGTGTGTTCTGAGTGGAGATGTGTGTTCTGAGTGGAGATGTGTGTTCTGAGTGGAGATGTGTGTTCTGTGGAGATGTGTTCTGGGGAGATGTGTTCTGAGTGGAGATGTGTTCTGAGTGGAGATGTGTGTTCTGAGTGGGGATGTGTTCTGAGGTGGAGATGTGTGTTCTGAGTGGAGATGTGTGTTTCTGAGGGAGATGTGTGTTCTGAGTGGGGATGTGTGTTCTGAGTGGAGATGTGTTCTGGAGTGGGGATGTGTGTTCTGAGTGGAGATGTGTGTTCTGAGTGGAGATGTGTGTTCTGGAGTGGAGATGTGTGTTCTGGAGTGGGGATGTGTGTTCTGGAGTGGAGATGTGTGTTCTGAGTGGGGATGTGTGTTCTGAGTGGAGATGTGTGTGTTCTGAGTGGGGATGTGTGTTCTGAGTGGGGATGTGTGTTCTGAGTGGGGGATGTGTTCTGAGTGGGGATGTGTTCTGAGGTGGAGATGTGTGGATGTGTGTTCTGGTGGGGATGTGTGTTCTGGTGGAGATGTGTGTTCTGAGGTGGAGATGTGTGTCTGAGTGGGATGTGTGTTCTGAGTGGGGATGTGTGTTCTGAGTGGAGATGTGTGTTCTGAGTGGAGATGTGTGTTCTGAGTGGAGATGTGTGGATGTGTGTTCTGAGTGGAGATGTGTGGATGTGTGTTCTGAGTGGAGATGTGTGTTCTGAGTGGAGATGTGTGTTCTGAGTGGAGATGTGTGTTCTGAGTGGGGATGTGTGTTCTGAGTGGGGATGTGTGTTCTGAGTGGAGATGTGTGTTCTGAGTGGAGATGTGTGTTCTGAGTGGAGATGTGTGTTCTGAGTGGGGATGTGTGTTCTGAGTGGAGATGTGTGGATGTGTGTTCTGAGTGGAGATGTGTGTTCTGAGTGGAGATGTGTGTTCTGAGTGGAGATGTGTGGATGTGTGTTCTGAGTGGAGATGTGTGGATGTGTGTTCTGAGTGGAGATGTGTGTTCTGAGTGGAGATGTGTGTTCTGAGTGGAGATGTGTGGATGTGTGTTCTGAGTGGGGATGTGTGGATGTGTGTTCTGAGTGGGGATGTGTGTTCTGAGTGGAGATGTGTGGATGTGTGTTCTGAGTGGGGATGTGTGGATGTGTGTTCTGAGTGGGGATGTGTGGATGTGTGTTCTGAGTGGGGATGTGTGGATGTGTGTTCTGAGTGGGGATGTGTGTTCTGAGTGGAGATGTGTGGATGTGTGTTCTGAGTGGAGATGTGTGTTCTGAGTGGGGATGTGTGTTCTGAGTGGAGATGTGGATGTGTTCTGGGAGGGATGTGTTCTGAGTGGGGGATGTGTTCTGAGTGGGGATGTGTGGATGTGTGCCTTGAGTGGATATGTGTGTTCTGAGTGGGGATGTGTTCTGAGTGGGGATGTGTGTTCTGAGTGGAGATGTGTTCTGGAGTGGAGATGTGTGTTCTGGAGTGGGAGATGTGTGTTCTGGTGGAGATGTGTGTTCTGTGGAGATGTGTGATGTGTGTTCTGAGGGATATGTGTGTTCTGAGTGGGGATGTGTGTTCTGAGTGGGGATGTGTGTTTCTGAGTGGAGATGTGTGTTCTGGGTGGAGATGTGTGTTCTGAGTGGAGATGTGTGTTCTGAGTGGAGATGTGTTCTGGAGTGGGGGATGTGTGTTCTGAGTGGGGATGTGTGTTCTGAGTGGAGATGTGTGGATGTGTGTTCTGAGTGGAGATGTGTGTTCTGAGTGGAGATGTGTGTTCTGAGTGGAGATGTGTGGATGTGTGTTCTGGTGGAGATGTGTGGATGTGTGTTCTGGTGGAGATGTGTGTTCTGAGTGGAGATGTGTTCTGAGTGGAGATGTGTGGATGTGTGTTCTGGTGGGGATGTGTGGATGTGTTCTGAGTGGGGATGTGTGTTCTGAGTGGGAGATGTGTGGATGTGTGTTCTGAGTGGGGATGTGTGGATGTGTGTTCTGAGTGGGGATGTGTGGATGTGTGTTCTGAGTGGGATGTGGATGTGTGTTCTGGTGGGGATGTGTGTTCTGAGTGGAGATGTGGATGTGTGTTCTGAGTGGAGATGTGTGTTCTGAGTGGGGATGTGTGTTCTGAGGGGAGATGTGGATGTGTGTTCTGAGGAGATGTGTGTTCTGAGTGGGGATGTGTTCTGGGGGGGATGTGTGGATGTGTGTTCTGAGTGGAGATGTGTGGATGTGTTCTGAGTGGATATGTGTTCTGAGTGGGGATGTGTGTTCTGAGTGGGGATGTGTGTTCTGAGTGGAGATGTGTGTTCTGGAGTGGATATGTGTGTTCTGGTGGGGATGTGTGTTCTGAGTGGGGATGTGTGTTCTGAGTGGGGATGTGTGTTCTGGAGTGGGGATGTGTGGATGTGTGTTCTGAGTGGGGATGTGTGGATGGTGTTCTGAGTGGAGATGTGTGTTCTGAGTGTGGATGTGTGTTCTGAGTGGAGATGTGTGTTCTGAGTGGATATGTGTGTTCTGGGAGTGGGATGTGTTCTGAGTGGGGATGTGTGTTCTGAGTGGGGATATGTGTTCTGAGTGGGGATGTGTGGATGTGTGTTCTGAGTGGGGATGTGTGGATGTGTGTTCTGAGTGGAGATGTGTGTTCTGAGTGTGGATGTGTGTTCTGAGTGGAGATGTGTGTTCTGAGTGGATATGTGTTCTGAATGGATATGTGTGTTCTGGTGGGGATGTGTGTTCTGAGTGGGGATGTGTGGATGTGTGTTCTGAGTGTGGATGTGTGGGGTTCTGAGAGTGGAGGTGTTCTGGAGTGGGGATGTGTGTTCTGAGTGGATGTGTGTTCTGAGTGGGATGTGTGTTCTGGTGGAGATGTGTGTTCTGAGTGTGGAGGTGTGTTCTGAGTGTGGAGGTGTGTTCTGGAGGTGGATGTGTGTTCTGGAGTGGGGATGTGTGTTCTGGTGGATATGTGTGTTCTGGTGGGGATGTGTGTTCTGAGTGGGGGATGTGTGTTCTGAGTGGGGATGTGTGTTCTGAGTGGAGATGTGTTCTGAGTGGAGATGTGTGTTCTGAAGTAGGGATGTGTGTTCTGAGTGGAATGTGTGTTCTAGTGTGGGTGTGTTCTGAGTGGGGATGTGTGTTCTGAGTGTGGAGGTGTGTTCTGAGTGGGGATGTGTGTTCTGAGTGTGGAGGTGTGTTCTGAGTGGGGATGTGTGTTCTGAGTGGGGATGTGTGTTCTGAGTGGAGATGTGTGTTCTGAGTGGGGATGTGTGTTCTGAGGTGGAGGTGTGTTCTGAGTGTGGATGTGTGTTCTGAGTGTGGATGTGTGTTCTGAGTGGAGATGTGTGTTCTGGTGGAGATGTGTGTTCTGAGGGGGATGTGTGGATGTGTGTTCTGAGTGTGGATGTGTGTTCTGGTGGAGATGTGTGTTCTGAGTGGGATGTGTGTTCTGAGTGTGGAGGTGTGTTCTGTAGTGGGGATGTGTGTTCTGAGTGGGGATGTGTGGATGTGTGTTCTGAGTGTGGATGTGTGTTCTGAGTGTGGAGGTGTGTTCTGAGTGTGGATGTGTGTTCTGAGTGTGGATGTGTGTGTTCTGAGTGGGGATGTGTGTTCTGAGTGGGGATGTGTGTTCTGAGTGGAGATGTGTGTTCTGAGTGGGGATGTGTGTTCTGAGTGTGGATGTGTGTTCTGAGTGTGGATGTGTGTTCTGAGTGTGGATGTGTGTTCTGAGTGTGGATGTGTGTTCTGAGTGTGGATGTGTGTTCTGAGTGGAGATGTGTGTTCTGAGTGGAGATGTGTGTTCTGAGTGGGGATGTGTGGATGTGTGTTCTGAGTGGGGATGTGTGTTCTGAGTGTGGATGTGTGTTCTGAGTGTGGATGTGTGTTCTGAGTGTGGATGTGTGTTCTGAGTAGGGATGTGTGTTCTGAGTGTGGATGTGTGTTCTGAGTGTGGATGTGTGTTCTGAGTGTGGATGTGTGTTCTGAGTGTGGATGTGTGTTCTGAGTGTGGATGTGTGTTCTGAGTGGGGATGTGTGTTCTGAGTGTGGATGTGTGTTCTGAGTGGGGATGTGTGTTCTGAGTGTGGATGTGTGTTCTGAGTGGGGATGTGTGTTCTGAGTGGGGATGTGTGTTCTGAGTGTGGATGTGTGTTCTGAGTGGGGATGTGTGTTCTGAGTGGGGATGTGTGTTCTGAGTGGATATGTGTGTTCTGAGTGGGGATGTGTGTTCTGAGTGGGGATGTGTGGATGTGTGTTCTGAGTGTGGATGTGTGTTCTGAGTGGGGATGTGTGGATGTGTGTTCTGAGTGGGGATGTGTGTTCTGAGTGGGGATGTGTGTTCTGAGTGGAGATGTGTGTTCTGAGTGGAGATGTGTGTTCTGAGTGGATATATGTGTTCTGAGTGTGGATGTGTGTTCTGAGTGGGGATGTGTGTTCTGAGTGGATATGTGTGTTCTGAGTGTGGATGTGTGTTCTGAGTGGGGATGTGTGTTCTGAGTGGGGATGTGTGTTCTGAGTGGGGATGTGTGTTCTGAGTGGATATGTGTGTTCTGAGTGGGGATGTGTGTTCTGAGTGCATATGTGTGTTCTGAGTGTGGATGTGTGTTCTGAGTGGGGATGTGTGTTCTGAGTGTGGATGTGTGTTCTGAGTGTGGATGTGTGTTCTGAGTGGAGATGTGTGGATGTGTGTTCTGAGTGTGAATGTGTGTTCTGAGTGGGGAGGTGTGTTCTGAGTGTGGATGTGTGTTCTGAGTGTGGATGTGTGTTCTGAGTGGAGATGTGTGGATGTGTGTTCTGAGTGTGAATGTGTGTTCTGAGTGTGGAGGTGTGGGTGTCTTCTGAGTTTTTTAAATTTATTTTACCTTTATTTTACTAGGCAAGTCAGTTAAGAACAAATTCTTATTTTCAATGACGTCCTAGGAACAGTGGGTTAACTGCCTGTTCAGGGGCAGAACGACAGATTTGTACCTTTGTCAGCTCGGGGATTTGAACTCGGAGTGTGGTGTCAGGAAAATAACCTCACACTCAACGTCAACAAAACTAAGGAGATGATTGTGGACTTCAGGAAACAGCAGAGGGAACACCCCCCTATCCACATCGATGGAACAGTAGTGGAGAGGGTAGCAAGTTTTAAGTTCCTCGGCGTACACATCACAGACAAACTGAATGGGTCCACCCACACAGACAGCATCGTGAAGAAGGCGCAGCAGCGCCTCTTCAACCTCAGGAGGCTGAAGAAATTCGGCTTCTCACCAAAAGCACTCACAAACTTCTACAGATGCTGTCGAGAGCATCCTGGCGGGCTGTATCACCGCCTAGTACGGCAACTGCTCCGCCCTCAACCGTAAGGCTCTCCAGAGGGTAGTGAGGTCTGCACAACGCATCACCGGGGGCAAACTACCTGCCCTCCAGGACACCTACACCACCCGATGTCACAGGAAGGCCATAAAGATCATCAAGGACAACAACCACCCAAGCCACTGCCTGTTCACCCCGCTATCTTCCAGAAGGCGAGGTCAGTACAGGTGCATCAAAGCTGGGGCCGAGAGACTGAAAAACAGCTTCTATCTCAAGGCCATCAGACTGTTAAACAGCCACCACTAACATTGAGTGGCTGCTGCCAACACACTGACTCAACTCCAGCCACTTTAATAATGGGAATTGATGGGAAATGATGTAAATATATCACTAGCCACTTTAAACAATGCTACCTAATATAATGTTACATACCCTACATTATTCATCTCATATGCATACGTATATACTGTACTCTACATCATCGACTGCATCCTTATGTAATACATGTATCACTAGCCACTTTAACTATGCCACTTTGTCTACATACTCATCTCATATGTATATACTGTACTCGATACCATCTACTGTATGCTGCTCTGTACCATCACTCATTCATATATCTTTATGTACATATTCTTTATCCCCTTACACTGTGTATAAGACAGTAGTTTTGGAATTGTTAGTTAGATTACTTGTTGGTTATTACTGCATTGTCGGAACTAGAAGCACAAGCATTTCGCTACACTCGCATTAACATCTGCTAACCATGTGTATGTGACAAATAAAATTTGATTTGATTTGATTTGAACTTGCAACCTTTCGGTTACTAGTCCAACGCTCTAACCACTAGGCTACCCTGCCAAGTGGGGAGGTGTAGATGTGTGTTCTGAGTGGAGATGTGTGGATGTGTGTTCTGAGAGGAGATGTGTGTTCTGAGTGTGGATGTGTGTTCTGAGTGGAGATGTATGTTTTGAGTGTGGATGTGTGTTCTGAGTGGAGATGTATGTTTTGAGTGTGGATGTATGTTTTGATTGTGGATGTGTGTTTTGAGTGTGGATGTGTGTTTTGAGTGGAGATGTGTGGATGTGTGTTCTGAGAGGAGATGTGTGTTTTGGTTGGAGAGGTGTGTTCTGAGTGTGGATGTGTGTTCTGAGTGTGGATGTGTGTTCTGAGTGTGGATGTGTGTTTTGGTTAGAGAGGTGTGTTCTGAGTGTGGATGTGTGTTCTGAGTGTGGATGTGTGTTCTGAGTGTGGATGTGTGTTCTGAGTGTGGATGTGTGTTTTGGTTGGAGAGGTGTGTTCTGAGTGTGGATGTGTGTTCTGAGTGTGGATGTGTGTTCTGAGTGCGGATGTGTGTTCTGAGTGGAGATGTGTGTTTTGGTTGGAGAGGTGTGTTCTGAGTGTGGATGTGTGTTCTTAGTGCGGATGTGTGTTCTGAGTGTGGATGTGTGTTTTGGTTGGAGAGGTGTGTTCTGAGTGTGGATGTGTGTTCTGAGTGCGGATGTGTGTTCTGAGTGTGGATGTGTGTTCTGAGTGTGGATGTGTGTTCTGAGTGTGGATGTGTGTTTTGGTTGGAGAGGTGTGTTCTGAGTGTGGATGTGTGTTCTGAGTGTGGATGTGTGTTCTGAGTGTGGATGTGTGTTCTGATTGCGTATGTGTGTTCTGAGTGTGGATGTGTGTTCTGAGTGTGGATGTGTGTTCTGAGTGTGGATGTGTGTTCTGAGTGTGGATGTGTGTTCTGAGTGTGGATGTGTGTTCTGATTGCGTATGTGTGTTCTGAGTGTGGATGTGTGTTCTGAGTGTGGATGTGTGTTCTGAGTGTGGATGTGTGTTCTGATTGCGTATGTGTGTTCTGAGTGTGGATGTGTGTTCTGAGTGTGGATGTGTGTTCTGAGTGTGGATGTGTGTTCTGAGTGTGGATGTGTGTTCTGATTGTTCTGAGTGTATGTGTGTTCTGAGTGTGG
>NW_027038511.1:0-32113 GCF_034236695.1 Oncorhynchus nerka
CCCTCTATTCAGATACTATATAAAACACTATACCTCCTCCTCCGTTCAGATACTATCTAATACACTACACCTCCTCCTCTATTCAGATACTATATAAAACACTACACCTCCTCATCTATTCAGATACTATCTAATACACTACACCTCCTCCTCTGTTCAGATACTATATAAAACACTACACCTCCTCCTCTGTTCAGATAATATATAAAACACTACACCTCCTGCTCAGTTCAGATACTATATAAAACACTACACCTCCTCCTCTATTCAGATACTATATAAAACACTACACCTCCTCCTCTGTTCAGATACTATATAAAACACTACACCTCCTCATCTATTCAGATACTATCTAATACACTACACCTCCTCCTCCGTTCAGATACTATCTAATACACTACACCTCCTCCTCTGTTCAGATACTATATAAAACACTACACCTCCTCCTCCGTTCAGATACTATATAAAACACTACACCTCCTCCGTTCAGATACTATATAAAACACTACAACTCCTCCTCCGTTCAGATACTATCTAATACACTACACCTCCTCCTCTGTTCAGATACTATATAAAACACTAAACCTCCTCCTCCGTTCAGATATTATCTAATACACTACACCTCCTCTGTTCAGATACTATATAAAACACTAAACCTCCTCCTCTGTTCAGATAATATATAAAAACACTACACCTCCTCCTCTGTTCAGATACTATAAAAACACTACACCTCCTCCTCTGTTCAGATACTATATAAAACACTACACCTCCTCTCTGTTCAGATAATATATAAACACTACACCTCCTGCCTATTCAGATACTAGTATAAAACACTACACCTCCTCTCTCTATTCAGATACTATATAAAACACTACACCTCCTCCTCTGTTCAGATGTAAAACACTATCATCTATTCAGATACTATCTAACATACACACACCTCCTCCTCTGTTCAGATGCTATCTAAAAATACTCAGCACCTCCTCATCTATTCAGATACTATATAATACACTACACCTCCTCCTCTGTTCAGATACTATATAAAACACTACACCTCCTCCTCTGTTCAGATAATATATAAAACACTACATCAGTCTGATACCACTTGCACCTCCTCCTCCTATTCAGATACTATATAAACACTACACTCCTCCCTGTTCAGATACTATATAAAACACTACACCTCCTCCTCTATTCAGATACTATCTAATACACTACACCTCCTCCCTCTGTTCAGATACTATATAAACACTACACCTCCTCCTCCTGTTCGGATGCTATATAACACTCTACACCTCCTCCTCCGTTTCCGGATGCTATGTACACTACACCTCCTCCTCTGCATCATCATCACCTTCCTTCCGGATGCTATAAACACTACACCTCCTCCGCTCAGATACTATATAAAAACACTACAACTCCTTTCCGGATACTATATAAAACACTTTACACCTCCTCCTCTGTTCAGATATTTTATATAAAACACTAAACCTCCTCCTCCGTTCAGATATTATCTAATACACTACACCTCCTCTGTTCAGATACTATATAAAACACTAAACCTCCTCCTCCGTTCAGATACTATATAAACACTACCTCCTCCTCTGTTCAGATACTATATAAAACACTAAGCACCTCCTCCTCTGTTCAGATACTATATAAAACACTACACCTCCTCCTCTGTTCAGATACTATATAAACACTACACCTCCTCCTCCGTTCAGATATTATCTAATACACTACACCTCCTCTGTTCAGATGCTATCTAATGCACTACACCTCCTCTGTTCAGATACTATATAAAAACACTGCACCTCCTCCTCTGTTCAGATACTATATAAAAACACTACACCTCCTCACTCCGTTCAGATATTATCTATTACACCACACCTCCTCCTCCGTTCAGATACTATATAAAACACTGCACCTCCTCCTCCTCGTTCCGGATGCTATATAAAACACTACACCTCCTCCGTTCAGATACTATATAAAACACTACACCTCCTCCCTCTGTTCAGATACTATATAAAACACTACACACCTCCTCCTCTGTTCCAGATACTATATAAAACACTACACCTCCTAATCCGTTCAGATACTATATAAAACACTACACCTCCTAATCCGTTCAGATACTATATAAAACACTACACCTCCTCCTCTCTGTTCAGATGCTATATAAAAACACTACACCTCCTCCTCCGCTCTATACTATATCACTACACCTCTCCTCCGTTCAGATGCTATCTAATACACTACACTCCTCCTCTGTTCAGATACTATATAAAAACACTAAACCTCCTCCTCCGTTCAGATACTATCTAATACACTACACCTCCTCCTCTATTCAGATACTATATAAACACTACACCTCCTCCTCATCTATCTAATCTCCTCTGTTCAGATACTATAAAAACACTACACCTCCTCCTCTGTTCAGATACTATATAAAAACACTACACCTCCTCCTCCGTTCAGATAATATATAAAACACTACACCTCCTCCTCAGTTCAGATACTATATAAAACACTACACCTCCTCCTATTCAGATACTATATAAAAACACTACACCCCTCCTCTGTTCAGATACACCTCCTCCCTCCGCTATATAAAACACTACACCTCCTCATCTGTTCAGATACTATCTAAATACACTACACCTCCTCCTCCGTTCAGATACTATCTACATACAGATACTATATAAAACACACCTCCTCCTCTGTTCAGATACTATATAATACACTACACCTCTCTCCTCCGTTCAGATATTTTATATAAAACACTACACCTCCTCCGTTCAGATACTATATAAAACACTACACCTCCTCCTCCGTTCAGATACTATCTAATACACTACCTCCTCCTCTGTTCAGATACTATATAAAAACACTAAACCTCCTCCTCCGTTCAGATATTATCTAATACACTACACCTCCTCTGTTCAGATACTATATAAAAAAACACAGATAAACCTACACCTCCTCCGTTCAGATACTATATAAAACACTACACCTCCTCCTCCGTTCAGATACTATATAAAACACTACACCTCCTCCTCTGTTCAGATACTATATAAAACATCACTACACCTCCCTCCTCTGTTCAGATAATATATAAAACACTACACCTCCTGCTCAGTTCAGATATCTAATACACTACACCTCCTCTGTTAAACTACTACACCACCTCCTCTATTCAGATACTATATAAAAACACTACACTCCTCCTCTGTTCAGATACTATATAAAACACTACACATCCTCTCCTCATCTATTCAGATACTATCTAAAACACTACACCTCCTCTATTCAGATACTATATAAAACACTACACCTCATCTATTCAGATACTATCTAAAACACTACACCTCCTCCTCTGTTCAGATACTATATAAAACACTACACCTCCTCCTGTTCATGATCTAATACACTACACCTCCTCCCTCTCTGTTCAGATACTATATAAAACACTACACCTCCTCCTCTGTTCAGATACTATATAAAAACACTACACCTCCTCAGATATTATCTCTACACCTCCTCTGTTCAGATACTATCTAAACACTACACTTCCTCTGTTCAGATACTATATAAAACACTACACTCCTCATCTATTCAGATATTATCTAATACACTACACCTCCTCCTCCTCTGTTCAGATACTATATAAACACTACACCTCCTCCTCTGTTCAGATACTATATAAACACTACACTGTTCAGATACTATTTAAAACACCTACACCTCTCCTCTGTTCAGATACCACATCTGTTCAGATACATATAAAACACTACACCTCCTCTGTTCAGATACTATATAAAACACTACACCTCCTCTTCTGTTCAGATACTATAAAACACTACACCTCCTCCGTCTGTTCAGATACTATATAAAAACACTACACACTACACCCCTCCTCCGTTCAGATACTATCTAATACACTACACCTCCTCCTCTGTTCAGATACTATATAAAACACTAAACCTCCTCCTCCGTTCAGATATTATCTAATACACTACACCTCCTCTGTTCAGATACTATATAAAACACTAAACCTCCTCCTCCGTTCAGATACTATATAAACACTACACCCCCTCCTCTGTTCAGATACTATATAAAACACTACACCTCCTCCTCTGTTCAGATACTATAAAACACTACACCTCCCTCCTCTGTTCAGATACTATATAAAACACTACACCTCCTCCTCCGTTCAGATATCTAATACACTACACCTCCTCTGTTCAGATACTATCTAATACACTACACCTCCTCTGTTCAGATACTATATAAAACACTACACCTCCTCCTCTGTTCAGATACTATATAAAACACTACACCTCCTCCTCCGTTCAGATATTATCTAATACACCACACCTCCTCCTCCGTTCAGATACTATATAAAACACTACACCTCCTCCTCCGTTCAGATACTATATAAAACACTACACCTCCTCCTCCGTCAGATACTATCTAATACACTACACAGATATTATCTAATACACCACACCTCCTCCTCCGTTCAGATACTATATAAACACTACACCTCCTCCTCCGTTCAGATACTATATAAACACTACACCTCCTAATCCGTTCAGATACTATATAAACACTCCTCCTCCTCAGATACTATATAAAACACTACACCTCCTAATCAGATATAAACACTACACCTCCTCCCCTCCTTTCAGATACACTACACTACACCTCCTCCTGTTCAGATACTATATAAAACACTACACCTCCTCCTCCGTTCAGATACTATATAAAACACTACACCTCCTCCGTAAAAGATACTATATAAAACACTACACCTCCTCCTCCGCTCAGATACTATCTAATACACTACACCCCTTCTCCGGTCAGATACTATATAAAACCCTAAACCTCCTCCTCCGTTTCAGATATTATCTAATACACTACACCTCCTCCTCTGTTCAGATACTATATAAAACACTACACCTCCTCCTCCGTTCAGATATTATCTAATACACTACACCTCCTCTGTTCAGATACTATCTAATACACTACACCTCCTCTGTTCAGATACTATATAAAACACTACACCTCCTCCTCTGTTCAGATACTATATAAAACACTACACCTCCTCCTCCATTCAGATATTATCTAATACACCACACCTCCTCCTCCGTTCAGATACTATATAAAACACTACACCTCCTCCTCCGTTCAGATACTATATAAAACACTACACCTCCTCCTCCGTTCAGTTACTATATAAAACACTACACCTCCTCCTCCGTTCAGATACTATCTAATACACTACACCTCCTCCTCTGTTCAGATACTATATAAAACACTACACCTCCTCCTCCGTTCAGATACTATATAAAACACTACACCTCCTAATCCGTTCAGATACTATATAAAACACTACACCTCCTCCTCTCGTTCAGATACTATATAAAACACTACACCTCCTCTGTTCAGATACTATATAAACACTACACCTCCTCCTCCGTTCAGATACTATATAAAACACTACACCTCCTCCTCCGTTCAGATACTATCTAATACACTACACCTCCTCCTCTGTTCAGATACTATATAAAACACTACACCTCCTCCTCCGTTCAGATACTATATAAAACACTACACCTCCTAATCCGTTCAGATACTATATAAAACACTACACCTCCTCCTCCGTTCAGATACTATCTAATACACTACACCTCCTCCTCTGTTCAGATACTATATAAAACACTACACCTCCTCCTCCGTTCAGATACGATATAAAACACTACACCTCCTCCTCCGTTCAGATACTATATAAAACACTACACCTCCTCCTCCGTTCAGATACTATATAAAACACTACACCTCCTCCTCTGTTCAGATACTATATAAACACTTCACCTCCTCCTCTGTTCAGATACTATATAAAACACTACACCTCCTCCTCCGTTCGGATATTATCTAATACACTACACTCCTCTGTTCAGATTATCTAATACACTACACCTCCTCTGTTCAGATACTATATAAAACACTACACCTCCTCCTCTGTTCAGATACTATATAAAACACTACACCTCCTCCTCCGTTCAGATATTATCTAATACACCACACCTCCTCCTCCGTTCAGATACTATATAAAACACTACACCTCCTCCTCCGTTCAGATACTATATAAAACACTACACCTCCTCCTCCGTTCAGATACTATCTAAACACCAAACCTCCTCCTCTGTTCAGATACTATATAAAACACTACACCTCCTCCTCCGTTCAGATATGATATAATACACTACACCTCCTCCTCTGTTCAGATACTATATAAAACACTACACCTCCTCCTCTGTTCAGATACTATATAAAACACTACACCTCCTCCGATATTATCTAATACACTACATGATCTGTTCAGATACATCTAACACACTACACCTCCTCTGTTCAGATACTATATAAAAAACACTACACCTCCTCCTCTGTTCAGATATTATATAAAAACACTACACCTCCTCCTCCTGTTCAGATATTATCTAAACACTACACCTCCTCTGTTCAGATACTATATAAAACACTACACCTCTGTTCAGATACTATATAAAACACTACACCTCCTCCTCTGTTCAGATATTATCTAATACACTACACCTCCTCCTCTGTTCAGATACTATATAAAACACTACACTTCCCCTCTATTCAGATACTATATAAAACACTACACCTCCCTTCTGTTCAGATACTATATAAAACACTAGACCTCCTCTATTCAGATACTATATAAAACACTACACCTCCTCTTCTGTTCAGATACTATATAAAAACACTAGACCTCCTCCTCTGTTCAGATACTATATAATATTATCTAATACACACACCTCCCCTCCATTCAGATACTATCTAAAACACTACACCTCCTCTTCTGTTCAGATACTATATAAAACACTAGACCTCCTGCTCTGTTCAGATATTATCTAAAACACTACACCTCCTCTGTTCAGATACTATATAAACACTAAACACCTCCTCCGTCAGATACTATATAAAACACTACACCTCCTCCTCTGTTCAGATACTATATAAAACACTAAACCTCTCCCTCTGTTCAGATACTATATAAAAACACTACACCTCCTCTGTTCAGATACCATATAAAACACTACACCTCCTCCTCCGTTCAGAGGCCTAAACACTACACCTCCTCTGTTCAGATACTATATAATACACTACACTCCTCTGTTCAGATACTATATAAAAACACTACACCTCCTCCTCTGTTCAGATACTATATAAAAACACTACACCTCCTCCGTTCAGATATTATCTAATACACCACACCTCTGTTCAGATACTATATAAAACACTACACCTCCTCTGTTCAGATACTATATAAAACACTACACCTCCTCCTCTGTTCAGATACTATATAAAACACTACACCTCCTCCTCCGTTCAGATATTATCTAATACACTACACCTCCTCCCTCTGTTCAGATACTATATAAAACACTACACCTCCTCCTCAGTTCAGATACTATATAAAAACACTACACCTCCTCCTCCGTTCAGATACTATATAATACACTACACCTCCTCCTCCGTCAGATATTATCTAATACACTACACCTCCCTCCTCTGTTCAGATACTATATAAAACACTAAACCTCCTCCTCCGCTGAATACACTCACCTCCTCCTCTGTTCAGATACTATATAAAACACTACACTCTCCTCCGTTCAGATATTATCTAATACACTACACCTCCTCTTGTTCAGATACTATCTAATACACTACACCTCCTCTGTTCAGATACTATATAAAACTACACCACCTCCTCTGTTCAGATACTATATAAACACTACACCTCCTCCTCCATTCAGATACTATCTAATACACTACACCTCCTCCGTTCAGATACTATATAAAACACTACACCTCCTCCCTCCGTCTCAGATACTATATAAAACACTACACCTCCTCCTCCGTAAAGATACTATATAAAACACTACACCTCCTCCCCTCCGTTCAGATACTATCTAATACACTACACCTCCTCCTCTGTTCAGATACTATATAAACACTACACCTCCTCCGTTCAGATATTATCTAAAACACTACACCTCCTCCTCTGTTCAGATACTATATAAAACACTACACCTCCTCCTCCGTTCAGATATTATCTAATACACTACACCTCCTCCTCTGTTCAGATACTAATAAACACTACACCTCCTCTGTTCAGATACTATAAAACACTACACCTCCTCCTCCGTTCAGATACTATATAAAACACTACACCTCCTCCTCCATTCAGATACTATATAAACACCACACCTCCTCCTCTGTTCAGATACTAAAACACTTCACCTCCTCCTCTGTTCAGATACTATATAAAACACTAAACCTCCTCCTCGTTCAGATATTATCTAATACACTACACCTCCTCTGTTCAGATACTATATAAAACACTACACCTCCTCTGTTCAGATACTATCTAATACACTACACCTCCTCTGTTCAGATACTATATAAAACACTACACCTCCTCCTCTGTTCAGATATTATCTAATACACTACACCTCCTAATCCGTTCAGATACTATATAAAACACTACACCTCCCCCTCCGTTCAGATACTATATAAAAACACTACACCTCCTCTTCTGTTCAGATACTATATAAAACACTACACCTCCCCTCTATTCAGATACTATATAAAACACTACACCTCCTCTTCTGTTCAGATACTATATAAAACACTAGACCTCCTGCTCTGTTCAGATACTATATAAAACACTACACCTCCTCCGTTCAGATATTATATAAAACATTACACCTCCTCCTCCGTTCAGATACTATATAAAACACTTCATATAAAACACTAAACCTCCTCCGCTCCTCCTACACCTCCGTTCAGATACTATACTAAATCTAATGGCAAAACACTACACCTCCTAAAACACCCTCTGTTCAGATACTATATAAAACACTACACTCCTCCTCTGTTCAGATACTATATAAACAACACCTCCCTTCCTCCGTCTGTATTATCTAATACCTCCTCCTCCTGTTCAGATACTATATAAAACACTACACCTCCTCCTCCGTTCAGATACTATAAAACACTACACCTCCTCTGTTCAGGATACTATATAAAACACTGCCACCTCTGTTCAGATATTATCTAATACACCACACCTCCTCCTCCGTTCAAACTATATAAACACTACACCTCCTCCTCCTGTTCAGATACTATATAAAACACTACACCTCCTAATCCGTCTCAGATATTATATAAAAACACTACACCTCCTCTGTTCAGATACTATCTAATACACTACACCTCCTCTGTTCAGATACTATATAAACACTACACCTCCCTCCCTCAGTTCAGATACTATATAAACACTACACTCCTCCTCCTCCGTAAACACTACAGAGATATTATCTCCAATACACCACACCTCCTCCTCTGTTCAGATACTACTATAAAACACTACACCTCCTACTCCGTTCAGATACTATATAAAACACTACACCTCCTCCTCCGTTCAGATATTACTATCTACAAAACACTAATACAAACCTCCTCTGTTCAGATACTTTATAAAACATACAGATACTATAAAAACACTACACCTCCTCCATTCAGATATTATCTAATACAATTCACCTCTCCCCTCCTCCGTTCAGATGTTTTTCATATAAAAACACTACACTCCCCTCCTCCGTTCAGATACTATATAAAACACTACACCTCCTCCTCCGTTCAGATACTATATAAAACACTACACCTCCTCCTCCGTTCAGATACTATCTAATACACTACACCTCCTCCTCTGTTCAGATACTATATAAAACACTACACCTCCTCCTCCGTTCAGATACTATATAAAACACTACACCTCCTAATCCGTTCAGATACTATATAAAACACTACACCTCCTCCTCCGTTCAGATACTATCTAATACACTACACCTCCTCCTCTGTTCAGATACTATATAAAACACTACACCTCCTCCTCCGTTCAGATACTATATAAAACACTACACCTCCTCCTCCGTTCAGATACTATATAAAACACTACACCTCCTCCTCCGTTCAGATACTATATAAAACACTACACCTCCTCCTCTGTTCAGATACTATATAAAACACTTCACCTCCTCCTCTGTTCAGATACTATATAAAACACTAAACCTCCTCCTCCGTTCAGATATTATCTAATACACTACACCTCCTCCTCTGTTCAGATACTATATAAAACACTACACCTCCTCCTCCGTTCAGATATTATCTAATACACTACACCTCCTCTGTTCAGATACTATCTAATACACTACACCTCCTCTGTTCAGATACTATATAAAACACTACACCTCCTCCTCTGTTCAGATACTATATAAAACACTACACCTCCTCCTCCGTTCAGATATTATCTAATACACCACACCTCCTCCTCCGTTCAGATACTATATAAAACACTACACCTCCTACTCCGTTCAGATACTATATAAAACACTACACCTCCTCCTCCGTTCAGATACTATCTAAAACACTACACCTCCTCCTCTGTTCAGATACTATATAAAACACTACACCTCCTCCTCCGTTCAGATATGATCTAATACACTACACCTCCTCCTCTGTTCAGATACTATATAAAACACTACACCTCCTCCTCTGTTCAGATACTATATAAAACACTACACCTCCTCCTCCGTTCAGATATTATCTAATACACTACACCTCCTCTGTTCAGATACTATCTAATACACTACACCTCCTCTGTTCAGATACTATATAAAACACTACACCTCCTCCTCTGTTCAGATACTATATAAAACACACCTCCTCCTCTGTTCAGATACTATATAAACAAACATTCAGATACTATATAAACACTACACCTCCTCTGTTCAGATACTATTTAATACACTACACCTCCTCTGTTCAGATACTATCTAATACACTACACCTCTCCTCTGTTCAGATACTATATAAAACACTACACCTCCCTCTCTATTCAGATACTATATAAAAACACTACTATATAAAAACCTCCTCCTGCTCTGTTCAGATACTATATAAAACACTACACCTCCTCCTCTGTTCAGATATTATCTAATACACTACACCTCCTCCTCCTCTGTTCAGATACTATATAAACACTACACCTCCCCCTCTATTCAGATACTATATAAAACACTACACCTCCTCTGTTCAGATACTATTTAAAACACTACACCTCCTCCTCTGTTCAGATATTATCTAATACACTACAACTCCTCCTCCTCTGTTCAGATACTATATAAAACACTACACCTCCCCCTCTATTCAGATACTATATAAAACACTACACCTCCTCTTCTGTTCAGATACTATATAAAACACTAGACCTCCTGCTCTGTTCAGATACTATTTAAAACACTACACCTCCTCCTCTGTTCAGATATTATCTAATACACTACACCTCCTCCTCCTCTGTTCAGATACTATATAAAACACTACACCTCCTCCTCTGTTCAGATACTATATAAAACACTACACCTCCTCCTCTGTTCAGATACTATATAAAACACTACACCTCCTCCTCCGTTCAGATACTATATAAAACACTACACCTCCTCCTCTTCCATTCAGATATTATCTAATACACTACACCTCCTCCTCCGTTCAGATATTATCTAATACACTACACCTCCTCCTCTGTTCAGATACTATATAAAACACTACACCTCCTCCTCTGTTCAGATACTATATAAAACACTACACCTCCTCCTCTGTTCAGATATATATAAAACACTACACCTTCTCTGTTCAGATACTATCTAATACACTACACCTCCTCTGTTCAGATACTATATAAAAACTACACCTCCTCCCTCTGTTCAGATACACCTCCTCTGTTCAGATACTATATAAAACACTACACCTCCTCCTCCGTTCAGATACTATATAAAACACTACACCTCCTCCTCCCTTCAGATACTATATAAAACACTACACCTCCTCCTCTGTTCAGATACTATATAAAACACTACACCTCCTCCTCTGTTCAGATACTATATAAAACACTACACCTCCTCTGTTCAGATACTATATAAAACACTACACCTCCTCCTCCGTTCAGATACTATATAAAACACTACACCTCCTCCTCTGTTCAGATACTATATAAAACACTACACCTCCTCCTCCGTTCAGATACTATATAAAACACTACACCTCCTCCTCTGTTCAGATACTATATAAAACACTACACCTCCTCCTCAGTTCAGATACTATATAAAACACTACACCTCCTCCTCTGTTCAGATATTATCTAAACACTACACCTCCTCCTCCATTCAGATACTATATAAAACACTACACCTCCTCCTCTGTTCAGATATTATATAAAAACACTACACCTCCTCCTCTGTTCAGATACTATATAAAACACTACACCTCCTCCTCAGTTCAGATACTATATAAAACACTACACCTCCTCCTCTGTTCAGATATTATCTAATACACTACACCTCCTCCTCCATTCAGATACTATATAAAACACTACACCTCCTCCTCTGTTCAGATATTATCTAATACACTACACCTCCTCCTCTGTTCAGATACTATATAAAACACTACACCTCCTCCTCTGTTCAGATACTATATAAAACACTACACCTCCTCCTCTGTTCAGATATTATCTAATACACTACACCTCCTCCAGCATGGTAGGGAAGAAAAGAGATGCTGACACTTCCCAGTAGTGAGGTCATACATTTTCTCATACTTGTTCCCTGTGGGAACAACCCACAACCCTGGCGTTGTAAGTTCCACGCTCTACCAACTGAGAGGACTGGTCCAGTCATGGCAGGAACATACAAGCAACTAATCTACTCAGCTCACTCTTCTCTCTTTCCTCTCTCTCCGCCCCTCTCCCTCTTTCTTCCCCTCTCTCTCTCTTCCCCTCTCTCGCTCTCCATCTCCCCTCCATCTCCCCCTCCATCTCTCCCTCCATCTCTCTCCCTCCATCTCCCCCTCTCTCTCTCTCTCCCTCCATCCCCACCCTCTCTCTCCCTCCATCTCTCCCCCTCTCTCTCGTTCCCTCTCTCCCCACCCTCTCTCTCCCCTCCATCTCTCCCCCCCTCTCTCTCCCTCCATCTCTCCCTCCCCCTCTCTCTCCCTCCATCTCTCCCTCCCTCTCTCTCCCTCCATCTCTCCCCCTCTCTCTCTCCTCCATCTCTCCCCCTCTCTCTCCCTCCATCCCCCCTCTCTCCTCCATCTCCCCCCCCCTCTCTCTATCTCTCTCCCTCCATCTCCCTCTCTCTCTCATGTTAACCATTTCTAAGCGATGGCAGGGTAGGGAGGGATGAGTGGTTTTAGAACACCCTCTTCATCTAGCCTACACTGAAATAACTGTGGTGCATTATGGGTCCCCTATTACTGACACAACCCTGCTCTCCCCTAGCGCCCTCCGGGCCGACCAGAACTCACCATCAGACCGGTGTTCATTTAATACACACACAGATTGGACCATCAGACCCTGTGTTACACACTCATCCTTTAATACACACAGAGACCACACACACACACACACACACACACACACACACACACACACACACACACACACACACACACACACACACACACACACACACAGAGCCCAGCATGCTGCTCAGACCACTTGATTGTCATGAACTATTAACTATTAACCTGTTAACTAGTTGTTTCTGTTTTAACCATGTAACCACTCAGAATTAATACCTAAACTATTAACCTGTTAACTAGTTGTTTCTGTTTTAACCATGTAACCACTCAGACTTAATACCTAAACTATTAACCTGTTAACTAGTTGTTTCTGTTTTAACCATGTAACCACTCAGAATTAATACCTAAACTATTAACCTGTTAACTAGTTGTTTCTGTTTTAACCATGTAACCACTCAAAAATAGACTTTCATTAATACGTTGAATTTCAAGGAAACTATCTTGTTGCACAAACACAGGCACACTGCACACACACTCTCCTTCTCCGTTGCCTCTCTCTGACTGTGTGTCTGAGCCCCAGAGAAGGAGCCAGCGTGCCCAATCCAGGCCCTAACCAGCCTCCAGAACAGTGTACACTGCTCCTCTCCTCTCTATCCCTCTATCCTCTCCTCTCTCCTATCCCTCTATCCTCTCCTCTCTCTATCCCTCTCTCCTCCTTCTCTATCCCTCTATCCTCTCCTCTCTCTATCCTCCCATCTCCTTTATCCCTCTATCCTCTCATCTCCAGGTCCTCACATCTCCTTTATCCCTCTATCCTCTCCTCTCTCTATCCCTCTATCCTCTCCTCTCTCTGCTATCCCTCTCTCTCTCTATCCCTCTATCCTCTCCTCTCTCTATCCCTCATCCTCTCCTTCTCTCCCCCGTCACTCCTTTATCCCCTCTGATCCTCTCATCTCCTTTATCCCGATCCTCTCTCCCTCATCCCTCTCCTCTCAGAATCCTCTCATCTCTAGTCTATCCTCTCATCTCCATCCCTCTATCCTCTCATCTCCTTTATCCTCTATCCTCTCCTCTCTATCCTCTATCCTCACAGTCTATCCTCTCCTCTCTCTATCCCTCTATCATCTCCTCTCTCTATCCCTCTATCCTCTCCATCTCTCTATCCTCTATCCTCTCTCTATCCCTCTATCCTCTCCCTCTCTATCCCTCTATCCTCTCATCTCCTTTATCCCTCTATCCTCTCCTCTCTCTATCCCTCTATCCTCTCATCTCTCTATCCCTCTATCCTCTCATCTCCTTTATCCCTCTATCCTCTCATCTCCTTTATCCCTCTATCCTCTCCTCTCTCTATCCCTCTATCCTCTCATCTCTCTATCCCTCTATCCTCTCCTCTCTCTATCCCTCTATCCTCTCCTCTCTCTATCCCTCTATCCTCTCATCTCCTTTATCCCTCTATCCTCCTCTATCCTCTATCCTCATCTCCTTTATCCCTCTATCCTCTCCTCTCCTCCCTCTATCCTCTCCTCTCTCTATCCCTCTATCCTCTCTCTCTCTATCCCTCTATCCCTCTCCTCTCCTTTATCCCTCTATCCTCTCATCTCTCTTTATCCCTCTATCCTCCATCTTTATCCCTCTATCCTCTCTCCTCTATCCCTCTATCCTCTCCTCTCCTTTATCCCTCTATCCTCTCATCTCCTTTATCTCCTCTCCTCTCTATCCCTCTATCCTCTCCTCTATCCCTTTATCCTCTCATCTCTCTATCCCTCTATCCTCTCCCCTCTCTCTATCCCTCTATCCTCTCCTCTCTCTATCCCTCTATCCTCTCATCTCTCTATCCCTCTATCCTCTCATCTTTATCCCTCTATCCTCTCATCTCCTATTCTATCCTCTCATCTCTCTATCCCTCATCTCCCTCTCTATCCCTCTATCCTCTCCTCTCTCTATCCCTCTATCCTCTCCTCTCCTTTATCCCTCTATCTCCTCTCATTTATCCTCTCCTCTCCTCTCATTTAATCCTCTCCTCTCTATCCCTCTCTCTCATCTCTCTATCCCCTATCTCCTCTCTCTATCCCTCTATCCTCTCCTCTCTATCCCTCTATCCTCTCCTCTCTATCCCTCTATCCTCTCATCTCTCTATCCCTATCCTCTCCTCCTCTATCATCCTCTCTCTCTCTATCCCTCTATCCTCTCCTCCCTCTATCCCTCTCCTCTCATCTCTCTATCCCTCTATCCTCTCCTCTCATTTATCCCTCTATCCTCTCCTCTCTCTATCCCTCTATCCTCTATCCTCCCTCTATCCTCTCCTCTCTCTATCCCTCTATCCCATCTCTCTCTCTCTCATCTCCTTTATCCCTCTATCCTCTCATCTCCTTTATTCTATCCTCCTCTCTCTATCCCTCTATCCTCTCCTCTCTCTATCCCTCTATCCTCTCCTCTCCCTCCCTCTATCTCTCATTTATCCCTCTATCCCTCCTCTCTCTATCCCTCTATCCTCTCCTCTCTTCTATCCTCTCCTCTCCTTTATCCCTCTATCCTCCTCTCTATCCTCTCCTCTCATCTCCTTTATCCCTCTATCCTCTCCTCTCCTATCCCTCTATCCTCTCCCTCTCTCTATCCCTCTATCCTCTCCTCTCTCTATCCCTCTATCCTCTCATCTCCTTTATCCATCTCTTCTTGTCTCTTTACTTCTGCCTGTCCTCTCCTCCTCCATTCACCATCTCTTCTCCTCTATCTATCCTCAGTCCATCCATCTCTTCTCTTTTATATATCTCTCCTCTCCTCCAACTCCCTCTCTCCTCTCTTCCAACTCCCTCTCCTTCTCTCCTCCAACTCCCTCTCCCTCTCCTCCAACTCCTCTCCCCTCTCCCTTCTACTCCAACTCCCTATCCCCTCTCCTCCAACTCTCTCTCTCTCTCCTCTCCCCTCTCCCATCTCCCCTCTCCTCTAACTCCCCTCCTCTCCCTCCAACTCCCTCTCTCCTCTCCCCTCTCCCCGTTCTCCTCCTCTCCCATCTCCCCTCTCCTCCAACTCCCTCTCTCTCCTCCTCTCCTCCAACTCCCTCTCCCCTCTCCCCTCTCCTCCAACTCCCTCTCCCCTCTCTCCTCTCTCCTCTCCTCCATCTCCAACTCCCTCTCCCCTCTCTCCTCTCTCCTCTCTGCTCTCCCCTCTCCCCTCTCCTCCATATCCCCGTTTCCTCTCCATCAACATCAGTCTCTCTCTGAAAAACAGTCCAAAGACACACGACTGTTGACAAGACTACGATGAATAGTTTAGGGGCCCTGCAGCATTTCAAAACTCTGCATAAGACTCAGACATGACTCAAGCCAAACCCCAGTTGACAGTCAGACAGGTCAGAAACACTATGTGTAGTTATTATAGTGGACAGACACAAGCAGGTCACCCCAACCCTTCCCCCAAACATGGAATGGCCAAATTACAGGGTCACAGACCCTCCATCAATGTTCCTTGGCCCCTGAGTCCTGGGCCCTGACACACTGATTCACACTGTCCTCTCTGTTAGCCCAGCGGGTCGCACGGCAAACTGTGATTTACTTTAACAGAGAGAGAGAAGCAGCATCTCAGTGAGTACCATAACACAATGTACCATAACACAATGTACTATAACACAATGTACCATAACACACTGTACTATAACACAATGTACCATAACACAATGTACTATAACACAATGTACCATAACACAATGTACCATAACACAATGTACCATAACACAATGTACTATAACACAATGTACCATAACACAATGTACTATAACACAATGTACCATCACACAATATACTATAACACAATGTACTATAACACAATGTACTATAACACAGTGTACTATAACACAATGTACCAGAACACAATGTACTATAACACAATATACTATAACACAATGTACTATAACACAATGTACCATAACACAATATACTATAACACAATGTACCATAACACAATGTACCATAACACAATGTACTATAACACAATGTACCGTAACACAATATACTATAACACAATGTACTATAACACAATGTACCATAACACAATGTACCATAACACAATATACCATAACACAATGTACCATAACACAATGTACCATAACACAATGTACCATAACACAATATACTATAACACAATGTACTATAACACAATGTACTATAACACAATGTACTATAACACAATATACTATAACACAATGTACCATAACACAATGTACTATAACACAATGTACTATAACACAATGTACCATAACACAATGTACTATAACACAATGTACCATAACACAATGTACCATAACACAATGTACTATAACACAATGTACCATAACACAATGTACCATAACACAATGTACCATAACACAATGTACCATAACACAATGTACCATAACACAATGTACTATAACACAATGTACCATAACACAATATACTATAACACAATGTACCATAACACAATGTACCATAGCACAATATACTATAACTCAATGTACCATAACACAATATACCATAACACAATGTAATATAACACAATGTACCATACCACAATGTACCATACCACAATGTACCATAACACAATGTACCATAACAACATGTACCATAACACAATGTACCATCACACAATGTACCATAACACAATGTACTATAACACAATGTACTATAACACAATATACTATAACACAATGTACCATAACACAATGTACTATAACACAATGTACTATAACACAATGTACTATAACACAATGTACTATAACACAATGTACCATAACACAATGTACTATAACACAATGTACTATAACACAATATACTATAACACAATATACTATAACACAATATACTATAACACAATGTACCATAACACAATGTACCATAACACAATGTACTATAACACAATGTACTATAACACAATATACTATAACACAATGTACCATAACACAATATACTATAACACAATGTGATAATATATAAAGTGTCTCCCAGTTTTATTCTATTGAATCCACATGATATAAGATATTACTGTAGGGACACAGAGATGCTGATATTACTGATATTACTGTAGGGACATAGAGATGCTGATATTACTGTAGGGACATAGAGATGCTGATATTACTGATATTACTGTAGAGACATAGAGATGCTGATATTACTGTAGAGACATAGAGATGCTGATATTACTGTATGGACATAGAGATGCTGATATTACTGATATTACTGTAGGGACATAGAGATGCTGATATTACTGATATTACTGTAGGGACATAGAGATGCTGATATTACTGTAGGGACATAGAGATGCTGATATTACTGATATTACATAGACATAGAGATGCTGATATTACTGTAGAGACATAGAGATGCTGATATTACTGATATTACTGTAGGGACATAGAGATGCTGATATTACTGATATTACTGTAGAGACATAGAGATGCTGATATTACTGATATTACTGTAGAGACATAGAGATGCTGATATTACTGTAGAGACATAGATTGCTGATATTACTGTAGAGACATAGAGATGCTGATATTACTGTAGGGACATAGAGATGCTGATATTACTGTAGAGACATAGAGATGCTGATATTACTGATATTACTGTAGGGACATAGAGATGCTGATATTACTGTAGAGACATAGAGATGCTGATATTACTGTAGGGACATAGAGATGCTGATATTACTGTAGAGACATAGAGATGCTGATATTACTGTGACATAGAGATGCTGATATTACTGTAGGGACATAGAGATGCTGCTGATATTACTGTAGGGACATAGAGATGCTGATATTACTGTAGGGACATAGAGATGCTGATATTACTGTAGGGACATAGAGATGCTGATATTACTGTAGGGACATAGAGATGCTGATATTACTGTAGGGACATAGAGATGCTGATATTACTGTAGAGACATAGAGATGCTGATATTACTGATATTACTGTAGAGACATAGAGATGCTGATATTACTGATATTACTGTAGAGACATAGAGATGCTGATATTACTGTAGGGACATAGAGATGCTGATATTACTGATATTACTGTAGGGACATAGAGATGCTGATATTACTGATATTACTGATATTACTGTAGGGACATAGAGATGCTGATATTACTGTAGGGACATAGAGATGCTGATATTACTGTAGGGACATAGAGATGCTGATATTACTGATATTACTGTAGGGACATAGAGATGCTGATATTACTGATATTACTGTAGGGACATAGAGATGCTGATATTACTGATATTACTGTAGGGACATAGAGATGCTGATATTACTGTAGAGACATAGAGATGCTGATATTACTGTAGGGACATAGAGATGCTGATATTACTGTAGGGACATATAGATGCTGATATTACTGTAGAGACATAGAGATGCTGATATTACTGATATTACTGTAGGGACATAGAGATACTGATATTACTGTAGAGACATAGAGATGCTGATATTACTGTAGGGACATAGAGATGCTGATATTACTGTAGAGACATAGAGATGCTGATATTACTGTAGGGACATAGAGATGCTGATATTACTGTAGAGACATAGAGATGCTGATATTACTGATATTACTGTAGACATATAGCTGATATTACTGTAGGAGACATAGAGATGCTGATATTACTGTAGGGACATAGAGATGCTGATATATAGAGACATAGAGATGCTGATATTACTGTAGGGACATAGAGATGCTGATATTACTGTAGGGACATAGAGATGCTGATATTACTGATATTACTGTAGGGACATAGAGATGCTGATATTACTGATATTACTGTAGGGACATAGAGATGCTGATATTACTGATATTACTGTAGGGACATAGAGATGCTGATATTACTGATATTACTGTAGGGACATAGAGATGCTGATATTACTGATATTACTGTAGGGACATAGAGATGATATTACTGTAGAGACATAGATATGCTGATATTACTGTAGGGACATAGAGATGCTGATATTACTGATATTACTGTGGGGACATAGATATGCTGATATTACTGTAGGGACATAGAGATGCTGATATTACTGATATTACTGTAGAGACATAGAGATGCTGATATTACTGATATTACTGTAGGGACATAGAGATGCTGATATTACTGATATTACTGTAGGGACATAGAGATACTGGTATTACTGTAGAGACATAGAGATGCTGATATTACTGAGATTCTGATATTACTGTAGGGACATAGAGATGATATTACTGTAGAGATAGATATGCTGATATTACTGTAGGGACATAGAGATGCTGATATTACTGTTGGGACATAGAGATGTTGATATTACTTTAGAGACATAGAGATGCTGATATTACTGTAGGGACATAGAGATGCTGATATTACTGTAGGGACATAGAGATGCTGATATTAGAGACTGATATTACTGTAGAGACATAGAGATGCTGATATATAGACTGATATTACTGTAGAGACATAGAGATGCTGATATTACTGATATTACTGTAGGGACATAGAGATGCTGATATTACTGTAGAGACATAGAGATGCTGATATTACTGTAGGGACATAGAGATGCTGATATTACTGTAGAGACATAGAGATGCTGATATTACTGTAGGGACATAGAGATGCTGATATTACTGTAGAGACATAGAGATGCTGATATTACTGATATTACTGTAGGGACATAGAGATACTGATATTACTGTAGGACATAGAGATGCTGATATTATTAGAGATGCTGATATTACTGTAGGGACATAGAGATGCTGATATTACTGTAGGGACATAGAGATGCTGATATTACTGTAGGGACATAGAGATGCTGATATTACTGATATTACTGTAGGGACATAGAGATGCTGATATTACTGATATTACTGTAGGGACATAGAGATGCTGGTATTACTGATATTACTGTAGGGACATAGAGATGCTGATATTACTGTAGGGACATAGGGACATAGAGATGCTGATATTACTGATATTACTGTAGGGACATAGAGACTGATATTACTGTGACATAGAGATGCTGATATTACTGTAGGGACATAGAGATGATATTACTGATATTACTGTAGGGACATAGAGATGCTGTATTACTGATATTACTGTAGGGACATAGAGATGCTGATATTACTGATATTACTGTAGGGACATAGAGATGCTGATATTACTGATATTACTGTAGGGACATAGAGATGCTGATATTACTGATATTACTGTAGGGACATAGAGATACTGGTATTACCAGGACATAGAGATGCTGATATTACTGTAGGGACATAGAGATTCTGATATTACTGTAAGGGACATAGAGATGCTGATATTACTGTTGGGACATAGAGATGTTGATATTACTTTAAAGCATAGAGATACTTTGATATTACTGTAGGGACATAGAGATGCTGATATTACTGTAGGGACATAGAGATGCTGATATTACTGTTGGGACATAGAGATGCTGATATTACTGTAGAGACATAGAGATGCTGATATTACTGTAGGGACATATAGATGCTGATATTACTGTAGAGACATAGAGATGCTGATATTACTGATATTACTTGTAGGGACATAGAGATACTGATATTTGTAGAGACATAGAGATGCTGATATTACTGTAGGGACATAGAGATGCTGATATTACTGTAGAGACATAGAGATGCTGATATTACTGTAGGGACATAGAGATGCTGATATTACTGTAGAGACATAGAGATGCTGATATTACTGATATTACTGTAGGGACATATAGATACTGATATTACTGTAGAGACATAGAGATGCTGATATTACTGTAGGGACATAGAGATGCTGATATTACTGTAGAGACATAGAGATGCTGATATTACTGTAGAGACATAGAGATGCTGATATTACTGTAGGGACATAGAGATGCTGATATTACTGATATTACTGTAGGGACATAGAGATGCTGATATTACTGATATTACTGTAGGACATAGAGATGCTGGTATTACTGATATTACTGTAGGGACATAGAGATGCTGATATTACTGTAGGGACATAGAGATGCTGATATTACTGTAGGGACATAGAGATGCTGATATTACTGATATTACTGTAGGGACATAGAGATACTGATATTACTGTAGAGACATAGAGATGCTGATATTACTGTAGGGACATAGAGATGCTGATATTACTGATATTACTGTAGGGACATAGAGATGCTGGTATTACTGATATTACTGTAGGGACATAGAGATGCTGATATTACTGATATTACTGTAGGGACATAGAGATGCTGATATTACTGATATTACTGTAGGGACATAGAGATGCTGATATTACTGATATTACTGTAGGGACATAGAGATACTGGTATTACTGTAGAGACATAGAGATGCTGATATTACTGTAGGGACATAGAGATTCTGATATTACTGTAGGGACATAGAGATGCTGATATTACTGTAGAGACATAGATATGCTGATATTACTGTAGGGACATAGAGATGCTGATATTACTGTTGGGACATAGAGATGTTGATATTACTTTAGAGACATAGAGATGCTGATATTACTGTAGGGACATAGAGATGCTGATATTACTGTAGGGACATAGAGATGCTGATATTACTGTAGAGACATAGAGATGCTGATATTACTGATATTACTGTAGGGACATAGAGATGCTGATATTACTGATATTACTGTAGGGACATAGAGATGCTGGTATTACTGATATTACTGTAGGGACATAGAGATGCTGATATTACTGTTGGGACATAGAGATGCTGATATTACTGTAGGGACATAGAGATGCTGATATTACTGATATTACTGTAGGGACATAGAGATGCTGGTATTACTGATATTACTGTAGGGACATAGAGATGCTGGTATTACTGATATTACTGTAGGGACATAGAGATGCTGATATTACTGATATTACTGTAGGGACATAGAGATGCTGATATTACTGATATTACTGTAGAGACATAGAGATGCTGATATTACTGTAGGGACATAGAGATGCTGATATTACTGTAGAGACATAGAGATGCTGATATTACTGTAGGGACGTATAGATGCTGATATTACTGTGTGTGTGTGTGTGTGTGTGTGTGTGTATAGAGATGGGTATGAGAGAGGATCTGTAATACAACAGTCCCTGGAGGACAGGGATGATGGAGTAACTTGTAGCACATCATCACCTCCATGTTCCCCTCCCTCTCTCTCTCTCTCCCCCTCTCTCCATCTATCTGCTCCCCTCCCTGTCTCTCTCTCTCTCTCTCTCTCTCTTTCTCTCTCTCTCCCCCTCTCTCCATCTATCTGCTCCCCTCCCTGTCTCTCTCTCTCTCTCTCTCTCCTCCCTCTCTCTCTATCTGCTCCCCTCCCTGTCTCTCTCTCCCTCTCTCTCTCTATCTCTCTCTCTCTCTCTCTCCTCTCTATCTGCTCCCCTCCCTGTCTCTCTCTCTCTATCTCCCCCTCTCTCCCCTTATCCCCCTCTCCATCTATCTGCTCCCCTCCCTGTCTCTCTCTCTCTATCCCCCCTCTCTCCCTTATCCCCCTCTCCATCTATCTGCTCCCCTCCCTGTCTCTCTCTCTCTATCTCCCCCTCTCTCCCTTATCCCCTCTCTCCATCTATCTGCTCCCCTCCCTGTCTCTCTCTCTCTATCTCCCCCTCTCTCCCTTATCCCCCTCTCCATCTATCTGTTCCCCTCCCCTCCCTTCTCTATATCTCCCTCTCTCCCCTTATCCCCCTCTCCATCTATCTGCCCCTCTCCCTGTCTCTCTCTCTCTATCTCCACCACTCTCCCTTATCCCCCTCTCCATCTATCTGTTCCTCCCTGTCTCTCTCTCTCTATCTCCCCCTCTCTCCCCTTATCCCCTCTCTCCATCTATCTGCTCCCTCCCTGTCTCTCTCTCTCTATCTCCCCCTCTCTCCCCCTTATCCCTCTCTCCATCTATCTGCTCCCCTCCTGTCTCTCTCTATCTATCTGCTCCCCTCCCTGTCTCTCTCTCTCTATCTCCCCCTCCCCTCCATCTATCTGCTCCCTCCCTGTCTCTCTCTCTCTATCTCCCCCTCTCTCCCCTTATCCCCCTCTCCATCTATCTGCCTCTCCCTGTCCCCCTCTACCACTCTTCCCCTTCCCCATTCCGCCCCCTCTCTCTCCATGACTCACAGAGTGTCTGGGACCGGTATCAGAATAACGAGACTGGGGTTACAGGTGAGAGTGTCTTATGCAGACACAGAGACTGGGGTTACAGGTGAGAGTGTCTTGGCAGACACAGAGACTGGGGTTACAGGTGAGAGTGTCTTAGCAGACACAGAGACTGGGGTTACAGGTGAGAGTGTCTTAGCAGACACAGAGACTGGGGTTACAGGTGAGTGTCTTAGCAGACACAGAGACTGGGGTTACAGGTGAGAGTGTCTTAGCAGACACAGAGACTGGGGTTACAGGTGAGAGTGTCTTAGCAGACACAGAGACTGGCTGCTCTGCTCTACTCTGCCCTGTCTACTGTCTGTCTGGACAGAATGACATATTAATGATGGAAGAAATTACAGCATGAAGGAACAGGGCCAATACCCTGTTAGAGCAGGAGAGGAGGAGAGGAGGTAGAGGGAGGTAGAGGGAGGTAGAGGAGTAGAGGAGGAGATGACGAGAGGAGAGGGAGGAGGAGGAGAGGACGACAGGAGGTGAGAGGAGGAGAGATGAGAGAGGAGGTGGGAGGGAGGAGAGAGGAGGGAGAGGAGAGGAGGAGAGGAGGATGATGGGGGGCCAATACCCTGTTAGAGCAGGAGAGGAGGAGAGGGGGAGGAGAGGGAGGTAGAGGAGGAGAGATGACGAGGAGGAGAGGAGGTAAAGGAGGAGAGGACGACAGAGGTAGAGGAGGAGAGATGAGGAGAGGAGGGAGGAGGAGAGAGGAGGAGAGGAGAGGAGGAGAGGAGGATGATAGGGGGCCAATACCCTGTTAGAGCAGGAGAGGAGAGAGGGAGGAGGAGGAGGGAGGAGGAGGACGACAGGAGGTAGAGGAGGAGAGAGGAGGAGAGGAGAGGAGGTAGAGGAGGAGAGGACGACAGGGGAGGTAGAGGAGGAGAGATGAGGAGAGGAGGTAGAGGAGGTAGAGGAGGAGAGGGGAGAGGAGGATGATAGGGGGCCCAATACCCTGTTAGAGCAGGAGAGGAGGAGAGGAGGAGAGGAGGTAGATGAGGAGAGATGAGGAGAGAGAGGAGGTAGAGGAGAGAGGACGACAGAGGTAGAGGAGGAGGGAGAGGAGAGAGGAGGAAGAGGAGGAGATGAGGAAGATAACGATGAGGAAGGAAGAGGAGGAAAGGAGGAAGAGGAGGAGAGGAGAGGCACAGGAGGCCACAGGAGAGAGAGGCCACAGGAGAGGAGAGGCCACAGAAGAGAGAGGCCAAAGAAGTGGAGAGGCCATAGGACAAGAGAGACCACAGGACAAGAGAGGCCACAGGAGAGGAGAGGCCATAGGACAAGAGAGGCCACAGGACAAGAGAGACCAGGACAAGAGAGGCCACAGGAGAGAGAGGCCACAGAAGAGGAGAGGCCACAGAAGAACAAGAGAGGCCACAGGACAAGAGAGGCCACAGGACAAGAGAGGCCACAGGACAAAGAGGACACAGAAGAGAAGAGGCCACAGAAGAACAAGAGAGGCCAAAGAAGTGGAGAGGCCACAGGACAAGAGAGGCCACAGGACAAGGAGGCCACAGGAAGAGAGGACACAGAAGAGAAGAGGCCACAGAAGAACAAGAGAGGCCAAAGAAGTGGAGAGGCCATAGGACAAGAGAGGCCACAGGACAAGAGAGGCCACAGGACAAAGAGGAGGCCACAGGACAGAGAGGCCACAGGGAGAGGAGACCTCACATCTCTATAGTGGGCCTCTTTTCATTCTCTATCTCTCTCTACACTTTCTCTACCTCTCTCTCTCTCTCTCTCTCGTTCTACATTCTCTCCCAGTACTAGCTGTATCACTAGAATAGGCTGTTCCTGGCACACAACATGAACAGTGTGCTTCTGTCAGCCAGGATCTCTGACTCGCTCATTTTCAAGTCTCTCTCTCTCTCTCTCTCTCTCTCTCTCTCTCCAACACGATCACCACCCACGACCTTGGCACTGTGTATCTGTCATGACCTGGCTGGCTCTTCCTGGTGACGTCCATGTGTGTGTGCGCGTGTGTGTGCATTCGTGCATGTGCGTGTGTGTGTGCATTCGTGCGTCTGCGTGAATGTACATTTCATAATAGTTTAGTATGGTGCATGAAGCCCCAACTCGCTTATTAATATGTTATAACAACCTCATTAACATGTTATAACAACCTCATTAACATGTTATAAACAACCTCATTAACATGTTATAACAACCTCATTAACATGTTATAACAACCTCATTAACATGTTATAACAACCTCATTAACATGTTATAACAACCTCATTCACATGTTATAACAAGCTAATTCACATGTTATTAGAGTCATGTTATATTAGCCCTATTGATGTTTTAATATTCCCATTCCTGTGTTATATTTGTGGTGAAATATAACGGATTAGGGAATAGCATGTCATTAGAGATGCTACCGTATTCATCTGCACTGTCACAGAGGGGTACTATAGCCCAGAACCGTCACAGATAATACCAGATCACTGTCACAGAGGGGTACTATAGCCCCAGAACCGTCACAGATAATACCAGATCACTGTCACAGAGGTACTGTAGCCCAGAACAGTCACAGATAATACCAGATCACTGTCACAGAGGGTACTGTAGCCCAGAACAGTCACAGATACCAGACCACTGTCACAGAGGGGTACTATAGCCCAGAACAGTCACAGATACGGCTCAGATCACTGTCACAGAGGGGTACTATAGCCCAGAACAGTCACAGATAATACCAGACCACTGTCATGAGGGGTACTATAGCCCAGAACCGTCACAGATAATACCAGATCACTGTCACAGAGGGGTACTGTAGCCCAGAACAGTCACAGATAATACCAGATCACTGTCACAGAGGGGTACTGTAGCCCAGAACAGTCACAGATAATACCAGATCACTGTCACAGAGGGGTACTATAGCCCAGAGCAGTCACAGATAATACCAGATCACTGTCACAGAGGGTACTGTAGCCCAGAACAGCTCAGATAATACCAGACTGTCACAGAGGGGTACTATAGCCCCAGAACAGTCACAGATAATACCAGATCACTGTCACAGAGGGGTACTATAGCCCAGAACAGTCAGATAATACCAGACCACTGTCACAGAGGGGTACTATAGCCCAGAACCGTCAGAATACCAGATCACTGTCACAGAGGGGTACTGTAGCCCAGAACAGTCACAGATAATACCAGATCATTGTCACAGAGGATACTGTAGCCCAGAACAGTCACAGATAATACCAGATCACTGTCACAGAGGGGTACTGTAGCCCCAGAACAGTCACAGATAATACCAGACCACTGTCACAGAGGGGTACTATAGCCCAGAACAGTCACAGATAATACCAGATCACTGTCACAGAGGGGTATTGTAGCCCAGAACAGTCAGAGTTAATGTCAGGCTCAGCCATTTCTGGGCACCATTCACACTATGGTTGATTGGTGTGTGACATGGGTAGACTTAGTCATGTCTCTATCTCCTCTCACCCTGGCTCAGCATGGGTCTATGGGTCTCTCATAGACTCTCTCTCTCTGTCTCTCCCTCTCCTCTCTAAAGATGGGGGCAGCGAAGAGAGGAGTCATGAGAGTCTCTGAGTCCAATGGTGGGATGTGGGGAAAGTGCAAATTCGGCTTTTCTGTCAACAGTACACAGCTCATCCTCAGAGGCTAGTAGAGTATTGGGGAACTAGAGCGGTGTATTAGTGAGATGGAGGTAGAGATGGTGGGGCAAGGCAATGTAGGCCTCCAGGCTAACTTAGCCGACTACGTAGGGACCTGGAGCAGTTTTTTCCAGGTTAAAGCAAAGGAGCACTTGTAAGAGCTAGGTTCTCCATGCTCAAGGAGATGGATGCTCCCAGCTCCTTCTTCTTTGTTTGGAAAGACAGAGCAGTGAAGCCAAGGGTATGCATTGTCTACGGCTGTCTGATGGGCGGGTGACCTCTGTGGTGGGGGAGATGCGGAGCGGACTGTGGAGTTTTATACTGAATTGTATAGGGCAGAAATGTGTGATCCTATGTGTGCTCAGGTCTTGTTCGCAGGACTCCTAAGCTCTCTCTGGCACAGAGGGATGAAATGGACATTCCTCTGTTGTCACATGAACTGGCAGAGGCAGTAACCCAGATGTCCCCCGGTCGTGCACCCGGGGTCGATGGACTTCCAGTGGAATTTACAAACAATTCTGGGAACAATTGGACAGGATTTCTTTTGCGTGTTGCGTGAATGCGTCGGGGTAGGAGAGTTGCCGATGAGCTGCCGTCGGGCGGCTCTGACTCTCCTGCCCAAAAAAGGGGACTTGTGTGAACTTAAGAACTGGAGGCCTGTGGCATTACTCTGTGCGGACTACAAGATTTTACCAAGGTCCTCTCTAACAGACTGAAGTCCCATCTGGACTCTATAATACACAAGGACCAGACATATTGTGTACCGGGACGCTCAATCACGGACAACTTGTTCTTGATTAGTGACATGTTGGACTTGTCGAGAGGTTCTAGTGTGAACTTTGGACTGGTCTCTTTAGATCAAGAGAAGGCTTTTGATAGAGTGGATCATGAGTATCTGTTTAATGTGATGTCTGTGTTTGGGTTTGGGAAGAGTTTTGTGACCTGTGTGAAGCTGTTGTATGCTGGGGCGTCATGTATGGTTAAGGTGGGAGGGGGGCTCAGTAGGCCAGTCTGGGTGAGACGGGGCATTAGACAAGGATGCCCTCTATCTGGGCAGCTGTACACAATAGCCATTGAGCCTTTTTAGGACTGCTACGCAGGAGACTGGGGGAGTGTGCTGGACAGGCATGGATGTGGTGACAGGAATAGCAGTCTCAGCATATGCAGATGATGTTTCTGTGATGGTCAGGGATGGGCAAGATATGCAGGAACTAGAGACCAGTCTGAAGGTGTACAGGGAGCTTCATCAGCTAAGGTAAACTGGGGAAAGAGCAAAGCTCTGTTATGTGGGCATGGGGGATAGGGCTCCTCCTCTGCTTCCAGGGGTTTGCAGTGGGGTTGTGAAGGGCTTAAAGTGTTGGGGGTGTACCTGGGCTCGGAGAGGTGGGTCAGCAAGAACTGGAGGGGCTGTCACAGGCAGTGGTGTCAAGACTGGCCAGGTGGAGGTGGCTCCTGTCCCAAGTGTCATATAGAGGGAGGGTGCTGATAATCAACAACCTGGTGGCATCTTCCTTGTGGCATAAACTGGCTGTCCTCAACCCCCCGCCGGTCTGCTTGCAGACCTGCAACGCAAGCTGGTGGACTTCTTTGGTCGGGACATCACTGGCTGAAGGCAGCAGTTTTGTACATGACCGTCCACGAAGGAGGACAGGGCCTGGTGGAACTGGAGAGCAGGATGGCTGCTTTCCGACTAAAGGCGGTGCAGAGACTGCTGTACCACACTGATGTTGGCTGGAGGGAACCAGCATGCGCTGCTGAGGAGAGCTGGGCGGATTAGGTTTGGACCGGCAGCTGTTCCTCATGAAGCTGGAGAGGCTGAGTACAGCAGGTCTCTCAGAGTTTTACTCTGTGGTGCTGAGGGCCTGGCAGCTGCTAAGGCCCACACGAGAAGGGGGTGTGGAGCCTGGGCTGTGGGTGTGGGAGGAGCCTATCTTCCACAACCCAGCCATCCCTTTGAGATCGGTTCAGTTGGCCATCCTACAGGGGCAACTGATGGCAGGGGGTTTACAAAGGCTGGGTGACCTGAGACTGCTGGAGAGGAGGGTGGAAAACCCCCGGAGGTCTTGGCGCAACAAACAGGAATAACGTCTCTTAGGCTGCTGAGAGATTCCTGGAGGAGGTCCAGGAGGCACTGTCTGAGCCGGCAAGGTGTTTGAGAGGCCAAAGGGAGAGGGCCACCAATGTTCCGCCACTGCAGGTGACGGCAGAGACTGGAGACTGGCAAGGGGGTCTGGAGGGACTTGTTAGATTTTAACACTCCGAGCCTGGGGGAGTTTGAGGGGGTGGGAGGTAAAGCCCTCTACAACCTCTGCGTTAAGGTTAGGAGCTTTGTAGCTTAACAGGAGTGGAAGGGCACATCAGTGGCAGGGGGTATGTGGGGCGGAGAGTATGGTGGATTACCCCAGATGGAGGGCGCTCTACAAACCCCCAGTACCAAGAGAGGTCAGGGGACCTCCAGTGGAGGTTCTTCATGGAGCCCTGGCCACTAACAGCTGGTTGGCACGGGTTGATCCGGGAATTGGGCAGGGGTGTCCTTTATGTCAAATGAAAGAAACTGTCATTCATGTGTTTTCTGTGTGCACCAGGTTAATGCCATTAATGTCTCTGTTGGAATGTCTGTGTGACAGGTTGGGGGTGGTTTTTGCTGTTGGGATGTTTATAATGGGATACAGGTATTCGAGTAAGAGAAAGAAAAATGTGTTTTGTTGAATTTTCTGTTGCTCAGGCAAAGTTAGCTATTTGGCTAACAAAGGAGGAACAGGGTCAAAGGTGGGGATAACATAACCTTTACTACTGTTTAACAGGATGGTCTCGCCTTAGGGTTGAGTTTGAGTTCTATAAAATGATCAAATGTGTGGAGATGTTTGAGGAGATATGGTGTGTTGGGGGGCTGTCTGTATTGCTGGGAAGATGTTTTGGATATACGGGTTGTAGAGAGGTTTTGTGTATGGTGATTTGTACAGGATATATTTTTATTTTATTTTTATTTTAGGAGTGGGGGTGAGTTTTAAATGAATTGAGAATGTTTCAATAAAGAAAGACCAAAAAGTCAAAAAGTATTTCTCTCTCTCTCTCTCGCTCTCTCTCTCTCTCTCTCTCTCACCCTCTCTCTCTCTCTCTCTGACCCGTCATATCTCACCCTCTCTCTCTCTCTCTCTCTCTCTCTCTCTCTCTTTCTCACTCCTCTTCTTTCTCTCTCTCTCTCTCTCTCTCTCTCTCTCTCCCTCCCTCTCTCTCTCTCTCTCACCCATTGTCTCACCCTCTCTCTCTCTCTCTCTCTCTGTCTCTCTCTCTCTCTCTCTCTCTCTCTCTTTCTCTCTCTCTCTCTGAAACATTTTTGTTAGGAGAGTAGGGACTGGGGTGGAGAGGAGAGAGAGGGAGTCCTCTACAGTGTCTGTTCTCTCTGATAGTCTCTCTACAGAGTTCCCACGACTCCTAAACAGAGAGGGATATTTCCGGAGGGGACTGTCCCTCCACTCCCCCGTCCAGTTAGCATGAAATCTGAGCAACTTAGTCCCTACTGCAGCAGTGGCTGGGGTGACAGAGATGATGAAATGGTCATTGGGACACCAAGAGGTACACATTTCGTCCCCCCCACCAACACCTACACAGCTGATTAAAATGATGATGATTATTTGAATCAGCTGTGTAGTGCCAGGGACAAAACTAAACAAGATGTGAACCTCTTGTGGTCCTGAGGACCGAGTTTTGGGGAAAACCTGCTCTATTGTGATATTTACTATCAGAACCAGTGTAGGAAAAGGTTTAACATAGGCAGAAGGGTCCCATCTGAACACACTAAACAAAGAGTTTTCTCTCCCAGACAATGGAACAGGAAGTGAGACATCCCACTCCCTCATTCTCTCTGGTTCC
>NW_027038512.1:0-32122 GCF_034236695.1 Oncorhynchus nerka
ATGGTGTGGTGTACATCTATCATGGTGTGGTGTACATCTATCATGGTGTGGGTGGTATACATCTATCATGGTGTGGTGTGGTATACATCTATCATGGTGTGGTGTACATCTATCATGGTGTGGTATACATCTATCATGGTGTGGTGTGGTGTGGTATACATCTATCATGGTGTGGTATACATCTATCATGGTATGGTATACATCTATCATGGTGTGGTATACATCTATCATGGTGTGGTGTGGTGTACATCTATCATGGTGTGGTGTACATCTATCATGGTGTGGTGTACATCTATCATGGTGTGGTATACATCTATCATGGTGTGGTGTATAATCTATCATGGTGTGGTATACATCTATCATGGTGTGGTGTACATCTATCATGGTGTGGTATACATTTATCATGGTGTGGTACCTCTTGGAGAAAGGTGCTGACGTTAACAGGAAAAGTGTTAAAGGTGAGTACATTCAGGACGTGTTAATTATCCTGTGTTGTATATCCTGGGCCTACATAAACAATGATTGTTGGAGCGGGTTGAGCGAGCACTGTAGTACTCGGTCCGCAGGTAGTATTGAACATTTGATTACATTTCATGTATAGTACAAGTTTGATTTGTCAATAATTAGCAATTTCTTCTTAGCTAGCCAACATAGCCGTTTTTGCATCATAGATAATTGCGTAATTATCGTATTTAGAGTGATAACGCATTCTACACTGCCCTGCAGCTAGCTAGTTAGCCAGCTAGCTAACGTCCACTAGCGTTAGCTAGTCCACCGCTCACCGAGCAGCAGCACAACTATTACACTCAACTGAACGACTTGATTAGTGTAGTGTTAGCTAGCTACATAGCTGTCTTTGCTGCCTTCGTACTCCAAGATAATTGTGTAGTTTAGAGTGTGTAGTTTTATGTGATTATCTTAACATAGGAGACCTGCGAGACAGACAGCCAACAGCCAGTCAACGCCTACCGAACAGAACTCCTGCACTCAACAATCGGGTCGATTTCGCTCGCTCCACAGGTAGTATCACATTTTTCATTTCATTTCATTACAGTACAACGCCTTGATTTGTTTGATCGTAGCTAGCTACATAGCTAGCTACATAGCCGTCTTGACCATACAAACGCTTCCACACGCATGGCCGCGCCACCCTAATCTGGTGGTCCCAGCGCACGACCCACGTGGAGTTCCAGGTCTCCGGTAGCCTCTGAACTGCCGATCTGCGGCCAACAAGGCAGAGTTCATCTCAGCCTATGCCTCCCTCCAGTCCCTCGACTTCTTGGCACTGACGGAAACATGGATCACCACAGACAACACTGCTACTCCTACTGCTCTCTTCGTCCGCCCACGTGTTCTCGCACACCCCGAGAGCTTCTGGTCAGCGGGGTGGTGGCACCGGGATCCTCATCTCTCCCAAGTGGTCATTCTCTCTTTCTCCCTTACCCATCTGTCTATCGCCTCCTTTGAATTCCATGCTGTCACAGTTACCAGCCCTTTCAAGCTTAACATCCTTATCATTTATCGCCCTCCAGGTTCCTCGGAGAGTTCATCAATGAGCTTGATGCCTTGATAAGCTCCTTTCCTGAGGACGGCTCACCTCTCACAGTTCTGGGCGACTTTAACCTCCCCACGCCTACCTTTGACTCATTCCTCTCTGCCTCCTTCTTTCCACTCCTCTCCTCTTTTGACCTCACCCTCTCACCTTCCCCCTACTCACAAGGCAGGAAATACGCTCGACCTCATCTTTACTAGATGCTGTTCTTCCACTAACCTCATTGCAACTCCCTCCAAGTCTCCGACCACTACCTTGTATCCTTTTTTCCTCTCGCTCTCATCCAACACTTCCCACACTGCCCCTACTCGGATGGTATCGCGCCGTCCCAACCTTCGCTTCTCTCCCCGCTACTCTCTCCTCTTCCATCCTATCATCTCTTCCTCTGCTCAAACCTTCTCCAACCTATCTCCTGATTCTGCCTCCTCAACCCTCCTCTCCTCCCTTTCTGCATCCTTTGACTCTCTATGTCCCCTATCCTCCAGGCCGGCTCGGTCCTCCCTCCCGCTCCGTGGCTCGACGACTCATTGCGAGCTCACAGAACAGGGCTCCGGGCAGCCGAGCGGAAATGGAGGAAAACTCGCCTCCCTGCGGACCTGGCATCCTTTCACTCCTCCTCTCTACATTTTCCTCTTCTCTCTCTGCTGCTAAAGCCACTTTCTACCACTCTAAATTCCAAGCATCTGCCTCTAACCCTAGGAAGCTCTTTGCCACCTTCTCCTCCCTCCTGAATCCTCCTCCCCCCCCCCTCCTCCTCTCTGCAGATGACTTCGTCAACCATTTTGAAAAGAAGGTCGACGACATCCGATCCTCGTTTGCTAAGTCAAACGACACCGCTGGTTCTGCTCACACTGCCCTACCCTGTGCTCTGACCTCTTTCTCCCCTCTCTCTCCAGATGAAATCTCGCGTCTTGTGACGGCCGGCCGCCCAACAACCTGCCCGCTTGACCCTATCCTCCTCTCTTCTCCAGACCATTTCCGAGACCTTCTCCCTTACCTCACCTCGCTCATCAACTCATCCCTGACCGCTGGCTACGCCCCCCTTCCGTCTTCAAGAGAGCGAGAGTTGCACCCCTTCTGAAAAACCTACACTCGATCCCTCCGATGTCAACAACTACAGACCAGTATCCCTTTTCTTTTCTCTCCAAAACTCTTGAACGTGCCGTCCTTGGCCAGCTCTCCCGTATCTCTCTCAGAATGACCTTCTTGATCCAAATCAGTCAGGTTTCAAGACTAGTCATTCAACTGAGACTGCTCTTCTCTGTATCACGGAGGCGCTCCGCACTGCTAAAGCTAACTCTCTCTCCTCTGCTCTCATCCTTCTAGACCTATCGGCTGCCTTCGATACTGTGAACCATCAGATCCTCCTCTCCACCCTCTCCGAGTTGGGCATCTCCGGCGCGGCCCACGCTTGATTGCGTCCTACCTGACAGGTCGCTCCTACCAGGTGGCGTGGCGAGAATCCGTCTCCACACCACGTGCTCTCACCACTGGTGTCCCCAGGGCTCTGTTCTAGGCCCTCTCCTATTCTCGCTATACACCAAGTCACTTGGCTCTGTCATAACCTCACATGGTCTCTCCTATCATTGCTATGCAGACGACACACAATTAATCTTCTCCTTTCCCCTTCTGATGACCAGGTGGCGACCGCATCTCTGCATGTCTGGCAGACATATCAGTGTGGATGACGGATCACCACCTCAAGCTGAACCTCGGCAAGACGGAGCTGCTCTTCCTCCCGGGAAGGACTGCCCGTCCATGATCTCGCCATCACGGTTGACAACTCCATTGTGTCCTCCTCCCAGAGCGCTAAGAACCTTGGCGTGATCCTGACAACACCCTGTCGTTCTCAACTAACATCAGGCGGTGGCCCGTTCCTGTAGGTTCATGCTCTACAACATCCGCAGAGTACGACCCTGCCTCACACAGGAAGCGGCGCAGGTCCTAATCCAGGCACTTGTCATCTCCCGTCTGGATTACTGCAACTCGCTGTTGGCTGGGCTCCTGCCTGTGCCATTAAACCCCTACAACTCATCCAGAACGCCGCAGCCCGTCTGGTCCCAGGCTCTGATCAGGCCCTACACCCAAACAAGGGCACTGCGTTCATCCACCTCTGGCCTGCATTCGCCTCCCTACCACTGAGGAAGTACAGTTCCGCGCTATCCAGCCCAGTCAAAACTGTTCGCTGCTCTGGCCCCCAATGGTGGAACAAACTCCCTCACGACGCCAGGACAGCTAGAGTCAATCACCACCTTCCGAGAAGACACCTGAAACCCCACCTCCTTTCAGGAATTCCTTAAAGAGGTAAAGTAATTTCAGGTCAGCACTATCATGGAGGAGCGGGGCCCAACTGGAGCCAGTGGAGAGAGCGGAGGAGGTGACGTGAGAGAACTTGGGAAGGCATGATCATTGTGTGGCTGCGGCGTTCTGGATGAGTTGTGGGTTTAATGGCACAGGCAGGGAGCCCAGCCAACAGCGAGTTGCAGTAATCCCAGACGTGGGAGATGACAATGGTGCCTGGATTAGGTGATGGCGAGATCATGTGTGAGAGGCAGAGTCCTTCTCTGCGGATGTTGTAGAGCATGAACCTACAGGAACGGGCCACCGCCTTGATGTTATTTGAGAACGACAGGGTGTTGTCCAGGATCACGCCAAGGTTCTTAGCGCCTGGGACGAGGACACAATGGAGTTGTCAACCGTGATGGCGAGATCATGGAACGGGCAGTCCTTCCCCGGGAGGAAGAGCAGCTCCGTCTTATCGAGGTTCAGCTTGAGGTGATGATCCGTCATCCACACTGATATGTCTGCCAGACATGCAGAGATGTGGTTAGCCACCTGGTCGTCAGAAGGGGGAAAGGAGAAAATTAATTGTGTGTGTCGCGGAGATGCAATCGGAGAGGGTGGAGAGGAGAAGCCAAATTAATTGTGTGTCGTCTGCATAGCAATGATAGGAGGACCATGTGAGGTTATGACAGAGCCAAGTGACTTGGTGTATAGCGAGAATAGGAGAGGGCCTAGAACAGAGCCCTGGGGGACACCAGTGGTGAGAGCACGTGGTGAGGAGACGGATTCTCGCCACGCCACCTGGTAGAGCGACCTGTCAGGTAGGACGCAATCCATCTAGCGTGGGGCCGCATCATGTGGAGATGCCCAACTCGGAGAGGGTGGAGAGGAGGATCTGATGGTTCACAGTATCAAGGCAGCCGTGTAGGTCTGTAGAAGGATGAGAGCAGAGGAGAGAGAGTTTTTAGCAGTGCGGAGCGCCTCCGTGATACAGAGAAGAGCAGTCTCAGTTGAATGACTAGTCTTGAAACCTGACTGATTTGGATCAAGAAGGTCATTCTGAGAGAGATAGCGGGAGCTGGCCAAGGACGGCACGTTCAAGAGTTTGAGAGAAAAGAAAGAAGGGATACTGGTCTGTAGTTGTTGACATCGGAGGGATCAGTGTAGGTTTTTTCAGAAGGGGTGCAACTTCATGGTGTGTTCTGAAGACATGGGATCGGATGGACGAAGATTCTTTGATGAGACTATATGGTGAGGCGGGAGGGACCAGGGGTCAGGGATGAGTTGATGAGCGAGGTGAGGTAAGGAGATCTATGCGGAGATGGTCTGGAGAAGAGAGGAGGGGATAGGGTCAAGCGGGCAGGTTGTTACGGCCGGGTGTGGTCAAGACGGAGATGTCATCTGGAGAGAGAGGGGAGAAAGAGGTCAGAGCACAGGGTAGGGCAGTGTGAGCATCTATCATGGTGTGGTGTACATCTAGCACGAGGTCGGATGTGGTGTACATCTATCATGGTTGGAAGTACATCTATCAGAGAGGGAGGATCTATCATGGGTGGGAGGTTAGGGATCTATCATGGTGTGGCAGATGCTTATACATCTATCATGGTAGTGTGGTTTACATCTATCATGGTGAGTGAAGAGGTACATCTATCATGGTGTGGTGTACAAGGATGTCATCTATCATGGTGTGGTGCGAGTTTTCATCCATATCATGGCTGCCCGGTATACATCTATCATGGTGTGGTGTACATCTATCATGGTGTGGTATGGTACATCTATCATGGTGTGGGTACATCTATCATGGTGTCCGGTGTACATCTATCATGGTGTGGTGTGGTATACATCTATCATGGTCTGGTGTGGTAAAACATCTATCATGGTGTGGTGTACATCTATCATGGTGTGGTGTACACATCTATCATGGTGTGGTGTGGTATACATCTATCATAGGTGTAAAGTACATCTATCATGGTGTGGTATACATCTATCATGGTGTGGCTACATCTATCTATCATGGTGTGGTATACATCATCATGGTGTGGTATACATCTATCATGGTGTGGTAAATACATCTATCATGGTGTGGTGTGTATACATCTATCATGGTGTGGTATACATCTATCATGGTGTGGTGTACATCTATCATGGTGTGGTGTACATCTATCATGGTGTGGTGTACATCTATCATGGTGTGGTGTGGTGTACATCTATCATGGTGTGGTATACATCTATCATGGTGTGGTATACATCTATCATGGTGTGGTGTACATCTATCATGGTGTGGTGTGGTATACATCTATCATGGTGTGGTATACATCTATCATGGTGTGTGTGGTGTACATCTATATCATGGTGTGGTGTACATCTATCATAGTGTGGTATACATCTATCATGGTGTGGTGTACATCTATCATGGTGTGGTGTGGTGTACATCTATCATGGTGTGGTGTGGTATACATCTATCATGGTGTGGTATACATCTATCATGGTGTGGTATACATCTATCATGGTGTGGTGTACATCTATCATGGTGTGGTGTACATCTATCATGGTGTGGTGTACATCTATCATGGTGTGGTGTACATCTATCATGGTGTGGTGTACATCTATCATGGTGTGGTATACATCTATCATGGTGTGGTGTACATCTATCATGGTGTGGTGTACATCTATCATGGTGTGGTGTACATCTATCATGGTGTGGTGTGGTATACATCTATCATGGTGTGGTGTACATCTATCATGGTGTGGTATACATCTATCATGGTGTGGTATACATCTATCATGGTGTGGTGTACATCTATCATGGTGTGGTATACATCTATCATGGTGTGGTGTACATCTATCATGGTGTGGTGTGGTGTACATCTATCATGGTGTGGTATACATCTATCATGGTGTGGTATACATCTATCATGGTGTGGTGTACATCTATCATGGTGTGGTGTGTACATCTATCATGGTGTGGTGTGGTATACATCTATCATGGTGTGGTGTACATCTATCATGGTGTGGTATACATCTATCATGGTGTGGTATACATCTATCATGGTGTGGTGTGGTATACATCTATCATGGTGTGGTGTGGTATACATCTATCATGGTGTGGTGTGGTATACATCTATCATGGTGTGGTATACATCTATCATGGTGTGGTGTGGTGTACATCTATCATGGTGTGGTGTACATCTATCATGGTGTGGTGTGGTGTGGTGTACATCTATCATGGTGTGGTGTGGTGTACATCTATCATGGTGTGGTGTACATCTATCATGGTGTGGTGTACATCTATCATGGTGTGGTGTACATCTATCATGGTGTGGTGTGGTATACATCTATCATGGTGTGGTGTACATCTATCATGGTGTGGTGTGGTGTACATCTATCATGGTGTGGTGTGGTATACATCTATCATGGTGTGGTGTGGTGTACATCTATCATGGTGTGGTATACATCTATCATGGTGTGGTGTGGTATACATCTATCATGGTGTGGTATACATCTATCATGGTGTGGTGTGGTGTACATCTATCATGGGTGTGGTACATCTATCATGGTGTGGTATACATCTATCATGGTGTGGTGTGGTATACATCTATCATGGTGTGGTATACATCTATCATGGTGTGGTGTACATCTATCATGGTGTGGTGTGGTGTACATCTATCATGGTGTGGTGTACATCTATCATGGTGTACATCTATCATGGTGTGGTATACATCTATCATGGTCATGGTGTGGTATACATCTATCATGGTGTGTGGTGTACATCTATCATGGTGTGGTACATCTATCATGGTGTGTGTATACATCTATCATGGTGTGGTGTACATCTATCATGGTGTGGTGTACATCTATCATGGTGTGGTGTACATCTATCATGGTGTGGTGTACATCTATCATGGTGTGGTGTACATCTATCATGGTGTGGTGTACATCTATCATGGTGTGGTGTATACATCTATCATGGTGTGGTGTACATCTATCATGGTGTGGTGTACATCTATCATGGTGTGGTGTGGTATACATCTATCATGGTGTGTGTGTATACATCTATCATGGTGTGGTGTGGTGTACATCTATCATGGTGTGGTGTGGTGTACATCTATCATGGTGTGGTGTACATCTATCATGGTGTACATCTATCATGTGGTGTGGTATACATCTATCATGGTGTGGTATACATCTATCATGGTGTGGTGTGGTGTGGTGTACATCTATCATGGTGTGTGTACATCTATCATGGTGTGGTGTGGTGTACATCTATCATGGTGTGGTGTACATCTATCATGGTGTGGTGTGGTATCACATACATCTATCATGGTGTGGTATACATCTATCATGGTGTGGTGTACATCTATCATGGTGTGGTGTACATCTATCATGGTGTGGTGTGGTATACATCTATCATGGTGTGGTGTACATCTATCATGGTGTGGTGTGGTGTACATCTATCATGGTGTGGTGTGGTATACATCTATCATGGTGTGGTATACATCTATCATGGTGTGGTGTACATCTATCATGGTGTGGTGTACATCTATCATGGTGTGGTGTGGTGTACATCTATCATGGTGTGGTGTACATCTATCATGGTGTGGTGTACATCTATCATGGTGTGGTATACATCTATCATGGTGTGGTGTACATCTATCATGGTGTGGTGTGTACATCTATCATGGTGTGGTATACATCTATCATGGTGTGGTATACATCTATCATGGTGTGGTGTACATCTATCATGGTGTGGTGTGGTATACATCTATCATGGTGTGGTGTACATCTATCATGGTGTGGTGTGGTATACATCTATCATGGTGTGGTGTGGTGTACATCTATCATGGTGTGGTGTACATCTATCATGGTGTGGTGTACATCTATCATGGTGTGGTGTACATCTATCATGGTGTGGTATACATCTATCATGGTGTGGTGTACATCTATCATGGTGTGGTATACATCTATCATGGTGTGGTGTGGTGTACATCTATCATGGTGTGGTATACATCTATCATGGTGTGGTATACATCTATCATGGTGTGGTATACATCTATCATGGTGTGGTGTGGTGTACATCTATCATGGTGTGGTATACATCTATCATGGTGTGGTATACATCTATCATGGTGTGGTGTGGTATACATCTATCATGGTGTGGTGTGGTATACATCTATCATGGTGTGGTGTACATCTATCATGGTGTGGTGGTGTGGTATACATCTATCATGGTGTGGTGTACATCTATCATGGTGTGGTGTACATCTATCATGGTGTGGTGTACATCTATCATGGTGTGGTGTGGTGTACATCTATCATGGTGTGGTGTACATCTATCATGGTGTGGTGTACATCTATCATGGTGTGGTGTACATCTATCATGGTGTGGTGTACATCTATCATGGTGTGGTGTACATCTATCATGGTGTGGTGTACATCTATCATGGTGTGGTGTGGTATACATCTATCATGGTGTGGTGTACATCTATCATGGTGTGGTGTACATCTATCATGGTGTGGTGTACATCTATCATGGTGTGGTGTGGTGTACATCTATCATGGGTGTGGTGTACATCTATCATGGTGGTGTGGTGTACATCTATCATGGTGTGGTGTACATCTATCATGGTGTGGTGGTATACATCTATCATGGTGTGGTGTACATCTATCATGGTGTGTGGTGTACATCTATCATGGTGTGGTGTACATCTATCATGGTGTGGTGTACATCTATCATGGTGTGGTGTACATCTATCATGGTGTGGTGTACATCTATCATGGTGTGGTGTACATCTATCATGGTGTGGTGTACATCTATCATGGTGTGGTGTACATCTATCATGGTGTGGTGTACATCTATCATGGTGTGGTGTACATCTATCATGGTGTGGTGTACATCTATCATGGTGTGGTGTACATCTATCATGGTGTGGTGTACATCTATCATGGTGTGGTGTACATCATCATGGTGTGGTGTACATCTATCATGGTGGTGTGGTGTACATCTATCATGTGGTGTGGTGTACATCTATCATGGTGTGGTGTACATCTATCATGGTGTGGGTGTACATCTATCATGGTGTGGTATACATCTATCATGGTGTGGTATACATCTATCATGGTGTGTGTGGTATACATCTATCATGGTGTGGTGTGGTGTACATCTATCATGGTGTGGTGTACATCTATCATGGTGTGGTGTACATCTATCATGGTGTGGTGTACATCTATCATGGTGTGGTGTACATCTATCATGGTGTGGTGTGGTGTACATCTATCATGGTGTGGTATACATCTATCATGGTGTGGTGTACATCTATCATGGTGTGGTATACATCTATCATGGTGTGGTGTACATCTATCATGGTGTGGTGTGTATACATCTATCATGGTGTGGTATACATCTATCATGGTGGTGTACATCTATCATGGTGTGGTGTACATCTATCATGGTGTGGTCATCTATCATGGTGGTATACATCTATCATGGTGTGGTATACATCTATCATGGTGTGGTGTATACATCTATCATGGTGTGTGTGTACATCTATCATGGTGTGGTGTACATCTATCATGGTGTGTGTGGTACATCTATCATGGTGTGTGTGGTACATCTATCATGGTGTGGTGTACATCTATCATGGTGTGGTGGTATACATCTATCATGGTGTGGTGTGGTGTACATCTATCATGGTGTGGTATACATCTATCATGGTGTGGTGTGGTGTACATCTATCATGGTGTGGTATACATCTATCATGGTGTGGTGTACATCTATCATGGTGTGGTGTGGTGTACATCTATCATGGTGTGGTGTGGTATACATCTATCATGGTGTGGTGTACATCTATCATGGTGTGGTATACATCTATCATGGTGTGGTGTACATCTATCATGGTGTGGTATACATCTATCATGGTGTGGTGTACATCTATCATGGTGTGGTATACATCTATCATGGTGTGGTATACATCTATCATGGTGTGGTGTGGTATACATCTATCATGGTGTGGTGTACATCTATCATGGTGTGGTGTGGTATACATCTATCATGGTGTGGTGTACATCTATCATGGTGTGGTGTACATCTATCATGGTGTGGTGTGGTGTACATCTATCATGGTGTGGTGTACATCTATCATGGTGTGGTATACATCTATCATGGTGTGGTGTACATCTATCATGGTGTGGTGTACATCTATCATGGTGTGGTGTACATCTATCATGGTGTGGTGTACATCTATCATGGTGTGGTGTGGTGTACATCTATCATGGTGTGGTGTACATCTATCATGGTGTGGTGTACATCTATCATGGTGTGGTGTGGCATACATCTATCATGGTGTGGTATACATCTATCATGGTGTGGTGTACATCTATCATGGTGTGGTGTACATCTATCATGGTGTGGTATACATCTATCATGGTGGTCATGGTGTGGTACATCTATCATGGTGTGGTGTACATCTATCATGGTGTGGTGTACATCTATCATGGTGTGGTGTGTACATCTATCATGGTGTGGTGTGGTATACATCTATCATGGTGTGGTGTGGTATACATCTATCATGGTGTGGTATACATCTATCATGGTGTGGTGTGTACATCTATCATGGTGTGTGTACATCTATCATGGTGTGGTGTGGTGTACATCTATCATGGTGTGGTATACATCTATCATGGTGTGGTGTGGTACATACATCTATCATGGTGTGGTACAGAGTATACATCTATCATGGTGTGGTGTACATCTATCATGGTGTGGTGTACATCTATCATGGTGTGGTGTACATCTATCATGGTGTGGTATACATCTATCATGGGTGTGGTGTACATCTATCATGGTGTGGTGTGGTACATCTATCATGGTGTGGTGTGGTGTACATCTATCATGGTGTGGTGGTACATCTATCATGGTGTGGTGTACATCTATCATGGTGTGGTGTACATCTATCATGGTGTGTACATCTATCATGGTGTGGTATACATCTATCATGGTGTGGTGTACATCTATCATGGTGTGGTATACATCTATCATGGTGTGGTGTACATCTATCATGGTGTGGTGTGGTATACATCTATCATGGTGTGGTATACATCTATCATGGTGTGGTGTACATCTATCATGGTGTGGTATACATCTATCTTGGTGTGGTGTGGTGTACATCTATCATGGTGTGGTATACATCTATCATGGTGGTGTACATCTATCATGGTGTGTGTACATCTATCATGGTGTAGAGTGTACATCTATCATGGTGTGGTGTACATCTATCATGGTGTGGTGTGTATACATCTATCATGGTGTGGTATACATCTATCATGGTGTGTGGTATACATCTATCATGGTGTGTGTGGTGTACATCTATCATGGTGTGGTGTGGTGTACATCTATCATGGTGTGGTATACATCTATCATGGTGTGGTGTACATCTATCATGGTGTGGTATACATCTATCATGGTGTGGTGTACATCTATCATGGTGTGGTGTGGTGTGGTGTACATCTATCATGGTGTGGTGTGGTGTACATCTATCATGGTGTGGTGTACATCTATCATGGTGGTACTAATCTATCATGGTGTGGTGTACATCTATCATGGTGTGGTATACATGTACATCTATCATGGTGTGGTGTGGTATACATCTATCATGGTGTGGTGTACATCTATCATGGTGTGGTGTGGTGTACATCTATCATGGTGTGGTGTACATCTATCATGGTGTGGTGTACATCTATCATGGTGTGGTATACATCTATCATGGTGTGGTGTACATCTATCATGGTGTGGTGTACATCTATCATGGTGTGGTGTACATCTATCATGGTGTGGTATACATCTATCATGGTGTGGTGTGGTGTACATCTATCATGGTGTGGTATACATCTATCATGGTGTGTGGTATACATCTATCATGGTGTGGTGTGGTGTACATCTATCATGGTGTGGTGTACATCTATCATGGTGTGGTGTACATCTATCATGGTGTGGTGTGGTGTACATCTATCATGGTGTGGTATACATCTATCATGGTGTGGTATACATCTATCATGGTGTGGTGTGGTGTACATCTATCATGGTGTGGTGTACATCTATCATGGTGTGGTATACATCTATCATGGTGTGGTGTGGTGTACATCTATCATGGTGTGGTGTACATCTATCATGGTGTGGTGTGGTGTACATCTATCATGGTGTGGTATACATCTATCATGGTGTGGTGTGGTGTACATCTATCATGGTGTGGTATACATCTATCATGGTGTGGTATACATCTATCATGGTGTGGTATACATCTATCATGGTGTGGTGTACATCTATCATGGTGTGGTGTGGTATACATCTATCATGGTGTGGTGTACATCTATCATGGTGTGGTGTGGTATACATCTATCATGGTGTGGTGTGGTGTACATCTATCATGGTGTGGTGTGGTATACATCTATCATGGTGTGGTGTGGTATACATCTATCATGGTGTGGTGTGGTGTACATCTATCATGGTGTGGTGTACATCTATCATGGTGTGGTGTGGTGTACATCTATCATGGTGTGGTGTACATCTATCATGGTGTGGTGTACATCTATCATGGTGTGGTGTGGTATACATCTATCATGGTGTGGTGTACATCTATCATGGTGTGGTGTACATCTATCATGGTGTGGTGTACATCTATCATGGTGTGGTATACATCTATCATGTGTGGTGGTGTACATCTATCATGGTGTGGTATACATCTATCATGGTGTGGTATACATCTATCATGGTGTGTGTGGTATACATCTATCATGGTGTGGTGTACATCTATCATGGTGTGGTGTGGTGTACATCTATCATGGTGTGGTGTACATCTATCATGGTGGTGTGGTATACATCTATCATGGTGTGGTGTACATCTATCATGGGTGTGGTATACATCTATCATGGTGTGGTGTATACATCTATCATGGTGTGGTGTACATCTATCATGGTGTGGTATACATCTATCATGGTGTGGTGTGTACATCTATCATGGTGTGGTGTACATCTATCATGGTGTGGTGTACATCTATCATGGTGTGGTGTGGTATACATCTATCATGGTGTGGTGTGGTGTACATCTATCATGGTGTGGTGTGGTGTACATCTATCATGGTGTGGTGTGGTATACATCTATCATGGTGTGGTGTACATCTATCATGGTGTATACATCTGGTGTGGGTGTACATCTATCATGGTGTGGTATACATCTATCATGGTGTGGTGTATACATCTATCATGGTGTGGTGTACATCTATCATGGTGTGGTATACATCTATCATGGTGTGGTGTGGTATACATCTATCATGGTGTGTGGTGTACATCTATCATGGTGTGGTATACATCTATCATGGGTGTGTGTACATCTATCATGGTGTGGTGTACATCTATCATGGTGTGGTGTGGTATACATCTATCATGGTGTGGTGTACATCTATCATGGTGTGGTATACATCTATCATGGTGTGGTATACATCTATCATGGTGTGGTATACATCTATCATGGTGTGGTGTACATCTATCATGGTGTGGTGTACATCTATCATGGTGTGGTATACATCTATCATGGTGTGGTATACATCTATCATGGTGTGGTGTACATCTATCATGGTGTGGTGTACATCTATCATGGTGTGGTGTGGTGTACATCTATCATGGTGTGGTGTGGTGTACATCTATCATGGTGTGGTATACATCTATCATGGTGTGGTGTGGTGTACATCTATCATGGTGTGGTGTACATCTATCATGGTGTGGTGTACATCTATCATGGTGTGGTGTACATCTATCATGGTGTGGTGTGGTATACATCTATCATGGTGTGGTGTGGTGTACATCTATCATGGTGTGGTATACATCTATCATGGTGTGGTATACATCTATCATGGTGTGGTGTGTACATCTATCATGGTGTGGTGTACATCTATCATGGTGGTGGTATACATCTATCATGGTGTGGTGGTACATCTATCATGGTGTGGTATACATCTATCATGGTGTACATCTATCATGGTGTGGTATACATCTATCATGGTGTACATCTATCATGGTGTGGTGTACATCTATCATGGTGTGGTGTACATCTATCATGGTGTGGTGTACATCTATCATGGTGTGGTGTGGTGTACATCTATCATGGTGTGGTGTACATCTATCATGGTGGTGTGGTGTACATCTATCATGGTGTGGTATACATCATATCATGGTGTGGTGTACATCTATCATGGTGTGTGTGGTGTACATCTATCATGGTGTGGTATACATCTATCATGGTGTGGTGTACATCTATCATGGTGTGGTGTACATCTATCATGGTGTGGTATACATCTATCATGGTGTGGTATACATCTATCATGGTGTGGTATACATCTATCATGGTGTGGTGTGGTATACATCTATCATGGTGTGGTATACATCTATCATGGTGTGGTATACATCTATCATGGTGTGGTGTACATCTATCATGGTGTGGTGTACATCTATCATGGTGTGGTGTACATCTATCATGGTGTGGTGTACATCTATCATGGTGTGGTGTACATCTATCATGGTGTGGTATACATCTATCATGGGTGTGGTATACATCTATCATGGTGTGGTGTACATCTATCATGTGTGGTGTGGTGTACATCTATCATGGTGGTGTGGTGTACATCTATCATGGTGTGGTGTGGTGTGTACATCTATCATGGTGTGGTGTACATCCATCATGGTGTGGTATACATCTATCATGGTGGTGTGGTACATCTATCATGGTGTGGTATACATCTATCATGGTGTGGTGGTATACATCTATCATGGTGTGGTGTACATCTATCATGGTGTGGTGTACATCTATCATGGTGTGGTGTACATCTATCATGGTGTGGTGGTGTACATCTATCATGGTGTGGTGTACATCTATCATGGTGTGGTGTACATCTATCATGGTGTACATCTATCATGGTGTGTGTGGTACATCTATCATGGTGTGGTGTACATCTATCATGGTGTGGTGTACATCTATCATCATGGTGTGGTGTACATCTATCATGGTGTGGTGTACATCTATCATGTGTGTGGTGTACATCTATCATGGTGGTGGTGTACATCTATCATGGTGTGGTGTACATCTATCATGGTGTGGTGTACATCTATCATGTTGTGGTGTACATCTATCATGGTGTGGTGTACATCTATCATGGTGTGGTATACATCTATCATGGTGTGGTATACATCTATCATGGTGTGGTGTACATCTATCATGGTGTGGTGTGGTGTGGTATACATCTATCATGGTGTGGTATACATCTATCATGGTGTGTGTATACATCTATCATGGTGTGGTGTGGTATACATCTATCATGGTGTGGTGGTATACATCTATCATGGTGTGGTGTACATCTATCATGGTGTGGTGTACATCTATCATGGTGTGGTGTATACATCTATCATGGTGTGGTATACATCTATCATGGTGTGTGGTGTACATCTATCATGGTGTGTATACATCTATCATGGTGTGTGTGGTATACATCTATCATGGTGTGGTGTACATCTATCATGGTGTGGTATACATCTATCATGGTGTGGTGTGGTATACATCTATCATGGTGTGGTGTACATCTATCATGGTGTGGTGTATACATCTATCATGGTGTGGTGTGGTGTACATCTATCATGGTGTGGTGTACATCTACATCTATCAGTGTGGTGTACATCTATCATGGTGTGGTGTACATCATCTATCATGGTGTGGTGTACATCTATCATGGTGTGGTGTACATCTATCATGGTGTGGTGTGGTATACATCTATCATGGTGTGGTGTGGTATACATCTATCATGGTGTGGTGTGGTATACATCTATCATGGTGTGGTATACATCTATCATGGTGTGGTGTGGTATACATCTATCATGGTGTGGTGTGGTATACATCTATCATGGTGTGGTATACATCTATCATGGTGTGGTGTGGTATACATCTATCATGGTGTGTGTGTGTATACATCTATCATGGTGTGGTATACATCTATCATGGTGTGGTATACATCTATCATGGTGTGGTATACATCTATCATGGTGTGGTATACATCTATCATGGTGTGGTGTGGTGTACATCTATCATGGTGTGGTATACATCTATCATGGTGTGGTATACATCTATCATGGTGTGTATACATCTATCATGGTGTGGTGTGGTGTACATCTATCATGGTGTGGTGTGGTATACATCTATCATGGTGTGGTGTACATCTATCATGTGTGGTATACATCTATCATGGTGTGGTGTATACATCTATCATGGTGTGGTGTGGTATACATCTATCATGGTGTGGTATACATCTATCATGGTGTGGTGTACATCTATCATGGTGTGGTGTGGTATACATCTATCATGGTGTGGTGGTATACATCTATCATGGTGTGGTGTACATCTATCATGGTGTGGGTATACATCTATCATGGTGTGTATACATCTATCATGGGTGTGGTATACATCTATCATGGTGTGTGTGTACATCTATCATGGTGTGGTGTACATCTATCATGGTGTGGTGTACATCTATCATGGTGTGGTGGTATACATCTATCATGGTGTATACATCTATCATGGTGTGGTGTACATCTATCATGGTGTGGTGTGGTGTACATCTATCATGGTGTGGTGTACATCTATCATGGTGTGGTGTGGTATACATCTATCATGGTGTGTGGTGTACATCTATCATGGTGTGGTGTGTACATCTATCATGGTGTGGTGTACATCTATCATGGTGTGGTGTACATCTATCATGGTGTGGTGTACATCTATCATGGTGTGGTACATCTATCATGGTGTGGTATACATCTATCATGGTGTGGTGTACATCTATCATCATGGTGTGGTATACATCTATCATGGTGTGGGTGGTACATCTATCATGGTGTGGTGTACATCTATCATGGTGTGGTGTATACATCTATCATGGTGTGGTGTACATCTATCATGGTGTGGTATACATCTATCATGGTGTGGTATACATCTATCATGGTGTGTGTACATCTATCATGGTGTGGTGTGGTGTACATCTATCATGGTGTGGTGTACATCTATCATGGTGTGGTGTACATCTATCATGGTGTGGTGTACATCTATCATGGTGTGGTGTACATCTATCATGGTGTGGTGTACATCTATCATGGTGTGGGTACATCTATCATGGTGTGGTATACATCTATCATGGTGTGGTGTGGTGTACATCTATCATGGTGTGGTATATCATCTATCATGGTGTGGTATACATCTCATCATGGTGTGGTGTGGTATACATCTATCATGGTGTGGTATACATCTATCATGGTGTGGTGTGGTGTACATCTATCATGGTGTGGTGTACATCTACATCTATCATGGTGTGGTATACATCTATCATGGTGTGGTATACATCTATCATGGTGTGGTGTGGTATACATCTATCATGGTGTGGTGTGGTGTACATCTATCATGGTGTGTGTGGTATACATCTATCATGGTGTGGTGTACATCTATCATGGTGTGGTGTACATCTATCATGGTGTGGTGTACATCTATCATGGTGTGGTGTACATCTATCATGGTGTGGTGTACATCTATCATGGTGTGGTGTACATCTATCATGGTGATGGTGTGGTGTACATCTATCATGGTGTGGTGTACATCTATCATGGTGTGGTGTACATCTATCATGGTGTGGTATACATCTATCATGGTGTGGTGTACATCTATCATGGTGTGGTGTGGTGTACATCTATCATGGTGTGGTATACATCTATCATGGTGTGGTGTATGGTGTGGTATACATCTATCATGGTGTGGTGTGGTGTACATCTATCATGTGTGTGGTACATCTATCATGGTGTGGTGTACATCTATCATGGTGTGGTGTGGTGTACATCTATCATGGTGTGGTATACATCTATCATGGTGTGGTGTACATCTATCATGGTGTGGTGTGTGTACATCTATCATGGTGTGGTGTACATCTATCATGGTGTGGTGTACATCTATCATGGTGTGGTGTACATCTATCATGGTGTGGTGTGGTATACATCTATGGTGTGGTGTGGTATACATCTATCATGGTGTGGTGTACATCTATCATGGTGTGGTGTATACATCTATCATGGTGTGGTGTACATCTATCATGGTGTGGTGTGTACATCTATCATGGTGTGGTGTACATCTATCATGGTGTGGTACATCTATCATGGTGTGGTATACATCTATCATGGTGGTGTGGTGTACATCTATCATGGTGTGGTATACATCTATCATGGTGTGGTGTACATCTATCATGGTGTGGTATACATCTATCATGGTGTGGTATACATCTATCATGGTGTGGTATACATCTATCATGGTGTGGTATACATCTATCATGGTGTGGTGTACATCTATCATGGTGGTGGTGTACATCTATCATGGTGTGGTGTACATCTATCATGGTGTGGTATACATCTATCATGGTGTGGTATACATCTATCATGGTGTGGTGTACATCTATCATGGTGTGGTGTGGTGTACATCTATCATGGTGTGGTATACATCTATCATGGTGTGGTGTGGTATACATCTATCATGGTGTGGTATACATCTATCATGGTGTGGTATACATCTATCATAGTGTGGTGTACATCTATCATGGTGTGGTGTACATCTATCATGGTGTGGTATACATCTATCATGGTGTGGTATACATCTATCATGGTGTGGTGTACATCTATCATGGTGTGGTATACATCTATCATGGTGTGGTATACATCTATCATGGTGTGGTGTGGTGTACATCTATCATGGTGTGGTGTACATCTATCATAGTGTGGTATACATCTATCATGGTGTGGTGTACATCTATCATAGTGTGGTATACATCTATCATGGTGTGGTGTACATCTATCATGGTGTGGTGTGGTGTACATCTATCATGGTGTGGTGTGGTATCATGTGTGGTATACATCTATCATGGTGTGGTATACATCTATCATGGTGTGGTATACATCTATCATGGTGTGGTATACATCTATCATGGTGTGTGGTGTACATCTATCATGGTGTGGTGTGGTGTACATCTATCATGGTGTGGTGTACATCTATCATGGTGTGGTATACATCTATCATGGTGTGGTGTGGTATACATCTATCATGGTGTGGTGTGGTGTGGTATACATCTATCATGGTGTGGTGTGGTATACATCTATCATGGTGTGGTGTACATCTATCATGGTGTGGTGTACATCTATCATGGTGTGGTGTACATCTATCATGGTGTGGTATACATCTATCATGGTGTGGTATACATCTATCATGGTGTGGTGTACATCTATCATGGTACATCTATCATGGTGTGGTATACATCTATCATGGGTGTGGTATACATCTATCATGGTGTGGTGTGGTATACATCTATCATGGTGTGGTATACATCTATCATGGTGTGGTGTGGTGTACATCTATCATGGTGTGGTATACATCTATCATGGTGTGGTGTGGTATACATCTATCATGGTGTGGTATACATCTATCATGGTGTGGTGTACATCTATCATGGTGTGGTGTACATCTATCATGGTGTGGTATACATCTATCATGGTGTGGTATACATCTATCATGGTGTGGTATACATCTATCATGGTGTGGTATACATCTATCATGGTGTGGTGTACATCTATCATGGTGTGGTGTGGTATACATCTATCATGGTGTGGTGTACATCTATCATGGTGTGGTATACATCTATCATGGTGTGGTGTGGTGTGGTGTACATCTATCATGGTGTGGTATACATCTATCATGGTGTGGTGTACATCTATCATGGTGTGGTGTGGTATACATCTATCATGGTGTGGTGTACATCTATCATGGTGTGGTGTACATCTATCATGGTGTGGTGTACATCTATCATGGTGTGGTGTACATCTATCATGGTGTGGTGTGGTGTACATCTATCATGGTGTGGTATACATCTATCATGGTGTGGTGTACATCTATCATGGTGTGGTGTGGTGTACATCTATCATGGTGTGGTATACATCTATCATGGTGTGGTGTACATCTATCATGGTGTGTTATACATCTATCATGGTGTGGTATACATCTATCATGGTGTGGTGTACATCTATCATGGTGTGGTGTGGTGTACATCTATCATGGTGTGGTGTGGTGTACATCTATCATGGTGTGGTGTACATCTATCATGGTGTGGTATACATCTATCATGGTGTGGTGTACATCTATCATGGTGTGGTGTGGTGTACATCTATCATGGTGTGGTGTACATCTATCATGGTGTGGTGTACATCTATCATGGTGTGGTATACATCTATCATGGTGTGGTGTACATCTATCATGGTGTGGTATACATCTATCATGGTGTGGTATACATCTATCATGGTGTGGTGTGGTGTACATCTATCATGGTGTGGTATACATCTATCATGGTGTGGTGTGGTATACATCTATCATGGTGTGGTGTGGTATACATCTATCATGGTGTGGTGTACATCTATCATGGTGTGGTATACATCTATCATGGTGTGGTGTACATCTATCATGGTGTGGTGTACATCTATCATGGTGTGGTGTGGTGTACATCTATCATGGTGTGGTGTGGTGTACATCTATCATGGTGTGGTATACATCTATCATGGTGTGGTGTGGTGTACATCTATCATGGTGTGGTATACATCTATCATGGTGTGGTGTGGTGTACATCTATCATGGTGTGGTATACATCTATCATGGTGTGGTGTACATCTATCATGGTGTGGTGTGGTGTACATCTATCATGGTGTGGTATACATCTATCATGGTGTGGTGTACATCTATCATGGTGTGGTATACATCTATCATGGTGTGGTGTACATCTATCATGGTGTGGTGTACATCTATCATGGTGTGGTGTACATCTATCATGGTGTGGTGTACATCTATCATGGTGTGGTATACATCTATCATGGTGTGGTGTGGTATACATCTATCATGGTGTGGTGTGGTATACATCTATCATGGTGTGGTGTGGTATACATCTATCATGGTGTGGTGTACATCTATCATGGTGTGGTGTGGTGTACATCTATCATGGTGTGGTGTACATCTATCATGGTGTGGTGTACATCTATCATGGTGTGGTGTACATCTATGTGTATACATCTATCATGGTGTGGTGTACATCTATCATGGTGTGGTGTACATCTATCATGGTGTGGTGTACATCTATCATGGTGTGGTGTGGTATACATCTATCATGGTGTGGTATACATCTATCATGGTGTGGTGTGGTATACATCTATCATGTTGTGGTGTACATCTATCATGGTGTGGTATACATCTATCATGGTGTGGTGTACATCTATCATGGTGTGGTGTGGTGTACATCTATCATGGTGTGGTATACATCTATCATGGTGTGGTGTACATCTATCATGGTGTGGTGTACATCTATCATGGTGTGGTGTACATCTATCATGGTGTGGTGTACATCTATCATGGTGTGGTGTGGTGTACATCTATCATGGTGTGGTATACATCTATCATGGTGTGGTGTACATCTATCATGGTGTGGTATACATCTATCATGGTGTGGTGTACATCTATCATGGTGTGGTGTGGTATACATCTATCATGGTGTGGTGTGGTGTACATCTATCATGGTGTGGTGTACATCTATCATGGTGTGGTGTACATCTATCATGGTGTGGTGTACATCTATCATGGTGTGGTGTACATCTATCATGGTGTGGTGTACATCTATCATGGTGTGTGGTGTACATCTATCATGGTGGTGTGGTGTACATCTATCATGGTGTGGTGTACATCTATCATCATGGTGTACATCTATCATGGTGTGGTGTACATCTATCATCATGGTGTGGTGTACATCTATCATGGTGTGGTGTACATCTATCATGGTGTGGTGTGGTGTACATCTATCATGGTGTGGTGTGGTATACATCTATCATGGTGTGGTGTACATCTATCATGGTGTGGTGTACATCTATCATGGTGTGGTGTGGTGTACATCTATCATGGTGTGGTGTACATCTATCATGGTGTGGTGTGGTATACATCTATCATGGTGTGGTGTGGTGTACATCTATCATGGTGTGGTATACATCTATCATGGTGTGGTGTACATCTATCATGGTGTGGTATACATCTATCATGGTGTGGTATACATCTATCATGGTGTGGTATACATCTATCATGGTGTGGTATACATCTATCATGGGGTGTGTGGTATACATCTATCATGGTGTGGTATACATCTATCATGGTGTGGTATACATCTATCATGGTGTGGTATACATCTATCATGGTGTGGTGTGGTACATCTATCATGGTGTGGTGTGGTATACATCTATCATGGTGTGGTGTACATCTATCATGGTGTGGTATACATCTATCATGGTGTGGTATACATCTATCATGGTGTGGTGTGGTATACATCTATCATGGTGTGGTATACATCTATCATGGTGTGGTGTGGTATACATCTATCATGGTGTGGTATACATCTATCATGGTGTGGTATACATCTATCATGGTGTGGTGTACATCTATCATGGTGTGGTGTACATCTATCATGGTGTGGTGTACATCTATCATGGTGTGGTACATCTATCATGGGTATACATCTATCATGGTGTGTGTGGTATACATCTATCATGGTGTGGTGGTGTACATCTATCATGGTGTGGTATACATCTATCATGGTGTGGTGTGGTGTACATCTATCATGGTGTGGTGTACATCTATCATGGTGTGGTGTACATCTATCATGGTGTGGTGTACATCTATCATGGTGTGGTGTACATCTATCATGGTGTGGTATACATCTATCATGGTGTGGTATACATCTATCATGGTGTGGTATACATCTATCATGGTGTGGTGTACATCTATCATGGTGTGGTGTGGTATACATCTATCATGGTGTGGTGGTATACATCTATCATGGTGTGGTGTGGTACATCTATCATGGTGTGGTATACATCTATCATGGTGTGTGTGTATACATCTATCATGGTGTGGTATACATCTATCATGGTGTGGTGTACATCTATCATGTGTGGTGGTGTATACATCTATCATGGTGTGGTATACATCTATCATGGTGTGGTATACATCTATCATGGTGTGGTATACATCTATCATGGTGTGGTGTGGTATACATCTATCATGGTGTGGTGTGGTATACATCTATCATGGTGTGGTGTGGTGTACATCTATCATGGTGTGGTGTACATCTATCATGGGTGGTGTGGTGTACATCTATCATGGTGTGGTATACATCTATCATGGTGTGGTGTACATCTATCATCATGGTGTGGTGTACATCTATCATGGTGTGTGGTGTACATCTATCATGGTGTGGTGTACATCTATCATGGTGTGGTATACATCTATCATGGTGTGGTGTACATCTATCATGGTGTGGTGTACATCTATCATGGTGTGGTGTACATCTATCATGGTGTGGTGTGGTGTACATCTATCATGGTGTGGTGGTATACATCTATCATGGTGTGTGGTATACATCTATCATGGTGTGGTGTGGTATACATCTATCATGGTGTGGTGTACATCTATCATGGTGTGGTGTGGTATACATCTATCATGGTGTGGTGTACATCTATCATGGTGTGGGTGGTACATCTATCATGGTGTGGTGTACATCTATCATGGTGTGGTGTACATCTATCATGGTGTGGTGTACATCTATCATGGTGTGGTGTGGTGTACATCTATCATGGTGTGGTATACATCTATCATGGTGTGGTGTACATCTATCATGGTGTGGTATACATCTATCATGGTGTGTGGTATACATCTATCATGGTGTGGTGTGGTGTACATCTATCATGGTGTGGTATACATCTATCATGGTGTGGTATACATCTATCATGGTGTGGTGTACATCTATCATGGTGTGGTGTGGTGTACATCTATCATGGTGTGGTATACATCTATCATGGTGTGGTGTACATCTATCATGGTGTGGTGTACATCTATCATGGTGTGGTGTACATCTATCATGGTGTGGTGTGGTGTACATCTATCATGGTGTGGTATACATCTATCATGGTGTGGTGTACATCTATCATGGTGTGGTATACATCTATCATGGTGTGGTGTGGTATACATCTATCATGGTGTGGTGTGGTATACATCTATCATGGTGTGGTGTACATCTATCATGGTGTGGTATACATCTATCATGGTGTGGTGTACATCTATCATGGTGTGGTGTACATCTATCATGGTGTGGTGTACATCTATCATGGTGTGGTATACATCTATCATGGTGTGGTATACATCTATCATGGTGTGGTGTACATCTATCATGGTGTGGTGTACATCTATCATGGTGTGGTGTACATCTATCATGGTGTGGTGTGGTATACATCTATCATGGTGTGGTGTACATCTATCATGGTGTGGTGTACATCTATCATGGTGTGGTGTGGTGTACATCTATCATGGTGTGGTATACATCTATCATGGTGTGGTGTACATCTATCATGGTGTGGTGTGGTGTACATCTATCATGGTGTGGTGTACATCTATCATGGTGTGGTGTACATCTATCATGGTGTGGTGTACATCTATCATGGTGTGGTGTACATCTATCATGGTGTGGTGTGGTGTACATCTATCATGGTGTGGTATACATCTATCATGGTGTGGTGTACATCTATCATGGTGTGGTGTGGTGTACATCTATCATGGTGTGGTATACATCTATCATGGTGTGGTGTACATCTATCATGGTGTGGTATACATCTATCATGGTGTGGTGTGGTATACATCTATCATGGTGTGGTGTACATCTATCATGTGTGGTGGTGTACATCTATCATGGTGTGGTGTGGTGTACATCTATCATGGTGGTGTACATCTATCATGGTGTGGTATACATCTATCATGGTGTGGTGTACATCTATCATGGTGTGGTATACATCTATCATGGTGTGGTATACATCTATCATGGTGTGGTATACATCTATCATGGTGTGGTGTACATCTATCATGGTGTGGTATACATCTATCATGGTGTATACATCTATCATGGTGTGGTGTACATCTATCATGGTGTGGTGTGGTATACATCTATCATGGTGGTGTGGTATACATCTATCATGGTGTGGTATACATCTATCATGGTGTGGTGTACATCTATCATGGTGTGGTGTGGTATACATCTATCATGGTGTGGTATACATCTATCATGGTGTGGTGTGGTATACATCTATCATGGTGTGGTGTGGTATACATCTATCATGGTGTGGTGTGGTATACATCTATCATGGTGTGGTGTGGTATACATCTATCATGGTGTGGTGTGGTGTACATATATCATGGTGTGGTATACATCTATCATGGTGTGGTGTGGTGTACATCTATCATGGTGTGGTATACATCTATCATGGTGTGGTGTACATCTATCATGGTGTGGTGTGGTGTACATCTATCATGGTGTGGTATACATCTATCATGGTGTGGTGTACATCTATCATGGTGTGGTATACATCTCTCATGGTGTGGTGTACATCTATCATGGTGTGGTGTACATCTATCATGGTGTGGTGTACATCTATCATGGTGTGGTATACATCTCTCATGGTGTGGTATACATCTATCATGGTGTGGTGTGGTATACATCTATCATGGTGTGGTGTGGTATACATCTATCATGGTGTGGTGTGGTATACATCTATCATGGTGTGGTGTACATCTATCATGGTGTGGTGTACATCTATCATGGTGTGGTGTACATCTATCATGGTGTGGTGTACATCTATCATGGTGTGGTGTACATCTATCATGGTGTGGTGTACATCTATCATGGTGTGGTGTACATCTATCATGGTGTGGTGTACATCTATCATGGTGTGGTGTACATCTATCATGGTGTGGTATACATCTATCATGGTGTGGTGTGGTGTACATCTATCATGGTGTGGTATACATCTATCATGGTGTGGTGTGGTATACATCTATCATGGTGTGGTGTGGTGTACATCTATCATGGTGTGGTATACATCTATCATGGTGTGGTGTACATCTATCATGGTGTGGTGTGGTGTACATCTATCATGGTGTGGTGTGGTGTGGTGTACATCTATCATGGTGTGGTGTACATCTATCATGGTGTGGTGTACATCTATCATGGTGTGGTGTGGTGTACATCTATCATGGTGTGGTATACATCTATCATGGTGTGGTGTACATCTATCATGGTGTGGTATACATCTATCATGGTGTGGTGTGGTATACATCTATCATGGTGTGGTGTGGTATACATCTATCATGGTGTGGTGTACATCTATCATGGTGTGGTATACATCTATCATGGTGTGGTGTACATCTATCATGGTGTGGTGTACATCTATCATGGTGTGGTGTACATCTATCATGGTGTGGTATACATCTATCATGGTGTGGTATACATCTATCATGGTGTGGTGTGGTATACATCTATCATGGTGTGGTATACATCTATCATGGTGTGGTGTACATCTATCATGGTGTGGTGTGGTGTACATCTATCATGGTGTGGTATACATCTATCATGGTGTGGTATACATCTATCATGGTGTGGTGTACATCTATCATGGTGTGGTGTACATCTATCATGGTGTGGTGTACATCTATCATGGTGTGGTGTACATCTATCATGGTGTGGTATACATCTATCATGGTGTGGTATACATCTATCATGGTGTGGTGTACATCTATCATGGTGTGGTGTACATCTATCATGGTGTGGTGTACATCTATCATGGTGTGGTATACATCTATCATGGTGTGGTGTACATCTATCATGGTGTGGTGTACATCTATCATGGTGTGGTATACATCTATCATGGTGTGGTGTACATCTATCATGGTGTGGTGTACATCTATCATGGTGTGGTATACATCTATCATGGTGTGGTATACATCTATCATGGTGTGGTATACATCTATCATGGTGTGGTGTACATCTATCATGGTGTGGTGTACATCTATCATGGTGTGGTGTGGTATACATCTATCATGGTGTGGTATACATCTATCATGGTGTGGTATACATCTATCATGGTGTGGTATACATCTATCATGGTGTGGTGTGGTGTACATCTATCATGGTGTGGTGTGGTGTACATCTATCATGGTGTGGTGTACATCTATCATGGTGTGGTGTGGTGTACATCTATCATGGTGTGGTGTGGTATACATCTATCATGGTGTGGTATACATCTATCATGGTGTGGTGTACATCTATCATGGTGTGGTGTACATCTATCATGGTGTGGTGTACATCTATCATGGTGTGGTATACATCTATCATGGTGTGGTGTACATCTATCATGGTGTGGTGTGGTGTACATCTATCATGGTGTGGTATACATCTATCATGGTGTGGTATACATCTATCATGGTGTGGTATACATCTATCATGGTGTGGTGTGGTATACATCTATCATGGTGTGGTATACATCTATCATGGTGTGGTGTACATCTATCATGGTGTGGTGTACATCTATCATGGTGTGGTGTGGTATACATCTATCATGGTGTGGTGTGGTATACATCTATCATGGTGTGGTGTGGTATACATCTATCATGGTGTGGTATACATCTATCATGGTGTGGTGTGGTATACATCTATCATGGTGTGGTGTACATCTATCATGGTGTGGTGTACATCTATCATGGTGTGGTGTACATCTATCATGGTGTGGTGTGGTATACATCTATCATGGTGTGGTGTACATCTATCATGGTGTGGTGTACATCTATCATGGTGTGGTGTGGTATACATCTATCATGGTGTGGTATACATCTATCATGGTGTGGTGTACATCTATCATGGTGTGTGTGGTACATCTACATCTATCATGGTGTGGTGTACATCTATCATGGTGTGGTGTACATCTATCATGGTGTGGTGTACATCTATCATGGTGTGGTGTGGTGTACATCTATCATGGTGTGGTATACATCTATCATGGTGTGGTGTACATCTATCATGGTGTGGTGTGGTGTACATCTATCATGGTGTGGTATACATCTATCATGGTGTGGTATACATCTATCATGGTGTGGTATACATCTATCATGGTGTGGTGTGGTGTACATCTATCATGGTGTGGTGTACATCTATCATGGTGTGGTGTACATCTATCATGGTGTGGTGTGGTGTACATCTATCATGGTGTGGTGTACATCTATCATGGTGTGGTATACATCTATCATGGTGTGGTGTACATCTATCATGGTGTGGTATACATCTATCATGGTGTGGTGTACATCTATCATGGTGTGGTATACATCTATCATGGTGTGGTGTACATCTATCATGGTGTGGTGTGGTATACATCTATCATGGTGTGGTATACATCTATCATGGTGTGGTGTACATCTATCATGGTGTGGTATACATCTATCATGGTGTGGTGTGGTATACATCTATCATGGTGTGGTATACATCTATCATGGTGTGGTGTACATCTATCATGGTGTGGTGTGGTATACATCTATCATGGTGTGGTATACATCTATCATGGTGTGGTGTGGTATACATCTATCATGGTGTGGTGTGGTATACATCTATCATGGTGTGGTGTGGTATACATCTATCATGGTGTGGTGTACATCTATCATGGTGTGGTGTACATCTATCATGGTGTGGTGTACATCTATCATGGTGTGGTGTACATCTATCATGGTGTGGTGTGGTGTACATCTATCATGGTGTGGTATACATCTATCATGGTGTGGTGTACATCTATCATGGTGTGGTGTGGTGTACATCTATCATGGTGTGGTATACATCTATCATGGTGTGGTGTACATCTATCATGGTGTGTTATACATCTATCATGGTGTGGTGTGGTGTACATCTATCATGGTGTGGTGTACATCTATCATGGTGTGGTGTGGTGTACATCTATCATGGTGTGGTGTGGTGTACATCTATCATGGTGTGGTGTACATCTATCATGGTGTGGTATACATCTATCATGGTGTGGTGTACATCTATCATGGTGTGGTATACATCTATCATGGTGTGGTATACATCTATCATGGTGTGGTATACATCTATCATGGTGTGGTGTACATCTATCATGGTGTGGTGTGGTATACATCTATCATGGTGTGGTATACATCTATCATGGTGTGGTGTGGTGCACATCTATCATGGTGTGGTATACATCTATCATGGTGTGGTGTGGTATACATCTATCATGGTGTGGTATACATCTATCATGGTGTGGTGTACATCTATCATGGTGTGGTGTGGTATACATCTATCATGGTGTGGTATACATCTATCATGGTGTGGTGTGGTATACATCTATCATGGTGTGGTGTGGTATACATCTATCATGGTGTGGTGTGGTATACATCTATCATGGTGTGGTGTGGTATACATCTATCATGGTGTGGTGTGGTATACATCTATCATGGTGTGGTGTGGTGTACATATATCATGGTGTGGTATACATCTATCATGGTGTGGTGTGGTGTACATCTATCATGGTGTGGTATACATCTATCATGGTGTGGTGTACATCTATCATGGTGTGGTATACATCTATCATGGTGTGGTGTACATCTATCATGGTGTGGTGTGGTGTACATCTATCATGGTGTGGTATACATCTATCATGGTGTGGTATACATCTATCATGGTGTGGTGTGGTGTACATCTATCATGGTGTGGTATACATCTATCATGGTGTGGTGTACATCTATCATGGTGTGGTGTACATCTATCATGGTGTGGTATACATCTATCATGGTGTGGTGTACATCTATCATGGTGTGGTGTGGTATACATCTATCATGGTGTGGTGTACATCTATCATGGTGTGGTATACATCTATCATGGTGTGGTGTACATCTATCATGGTGTGGTGTACATCTATCATGGTGTGGTGTACATATATCATGGTGTGGTGTACATCTATCATGGTGTGGTGTACATCTATCATGGTGTGGTGTGGTATACATCTATCATGGTGTGGTGTGGTATACATCTATCATGGTGTGGTGTGGTGTACATCTATCATGGTGTGGTGTGGTGTGGTGTACATCTATCATGGTGTGGTGTACATCTATCATGGTGTGGTGTGGTGTGGTGTACATCTATCATGGTGTGGTGTACATCTATCATGGTTTGGTGTGGTGTACATCTATCATGGTGTGGTGTACATCTATCATGGTGTGGTGTACATCTATCATGGTGTGGTGTGGTGTACATCTATCATGGTGTGGTGTACATCTATCATGGTGTGGTGTACATCTATCATGGTGTGGTGTGGTATACATCTATCATGGTGTGGTGTGGTGTACATCTATCATGGTGTGGTATACATCTATCATGGTGTGGTATACATCTATCATGGTGTGATGTGGTGTACATCTATCATGGTGTGGTGTGGTATACATCTATCATGGTGTGGTGTGGTGTACATCTATCATGGTGTGGTGTGGTGTACATCTATCATGGTGTGGTATACATCTATCATGGTGTGGTATACATCTATCATGGTGTGGTGTGGTGTACATCTATCATGGTGTGGTATACATCTATCATGGTGTGGTGTACATCTATCATGGTGTGGTATACATCTATCATGGTGTGGTATACATCTATCATGGTGTGGTATACATCTATCATGGTGTGGTGTGGTATACATCTATCATGGTGTGGTGTGGTATACATCTATCATGGTGTGGTGTACATCTATCATGGTGTGGTGTGGTATACATCTATCATGGTGTGGTGTGGTATACATCTATCATGGTGTGGTGTGGTGTACATCTATCATGGTGTGGTGTACATCTATCATGGTGTGGTGTGGTATACATCTATCATGGTGTGGTGTACATCTATCATGGTGTGGTGTACATCTATCATGGTGTGGTGTGGTGCACATCTATCATGGTGTGGTGTACATCTATCATGGTGTGGTATACATCTATCATGGTGTGGTGTACATCTATCATGGTGTGGTATACATCTATCATGGTGTGGTGTACATCTATCATGGTGTGGTGTACATCTATCATTGTGTGGTGTACATCTATCATGGTGTGGTGTGGTATACATCTATCATGGTGTGGTGTGGTATACATCTATCATGGTGTGGTGTGGTGTACATCTATCATGGTGTGGTGTGGTGTACATCTATCATGGTGTGGTATACATCTATCATGGTGTGGTGTACATCTATCATGGTGTGGTGTGGTATACATCTATCATGGTGTGGTGTGG
>NW_027038513.1:0-32150 GCF_034236695.1 Oncorhynchus nerka
GTTGTGTGTGGGTTGTGTAGCTGTGTGGGTTATATGTAGCTGTGTGGGTTGTGTAGCTGTGTGGGTTATATGTAGCTGTGTGGGTTGTGTAGCTGTGTGGGTTGTGTAGCTGTGTGTGGGTTATATGTAGCTGTGTGGGTTATGTAGCTGTGTGGGTTATATGTAGCTGTGTGGGTTATATGTAGCTGTGTGGGTTATGTAGCTGTGTGGGTTGTGTAGCTGTGTGGGTTGTGTAGCTGTGTGGGTTGTGTAGCTGTGTGGGTTGTGTAGCTGTGTGGGTTGTGTAGCTGTGTGGGTTGTGTAGCTGTGTGGGTTGTGTAGCTGTGTGGGTTATATGTAGCTGTGTGGGTTATATGTTGCTGTGTGGGTTATATGTAGCTGTGTGGGTTGTGTAGCTGTGTGGGTTGTGTAACTGTGTGGGTTGTGTAGCTGTGTGGGTTGTGTAGCTGTGTGGGTTATATGTAGCTGTGTGGGTTGTGTAGCTGTGTGGGTTGTGTAGCTGTGTGGGTTGTGTAGCTGTGTGGGTTGTGTAGTTGTGTAGCTGTGTGGGTTATATGTAGCTGTGTGGGTTATATGTAGCTGTGTGGGTTATATGTAGCTGTGTGGGTTATATGTAGCTTTGTGGGTTGTGTAGCTGTGTGGGTTATATGTAGCTGTGTGGGTTGTGTAACTGTGTGGGTTGTATGTAGCTGTGTGGGTTATATGAGGTCCTGCTGTTTAGTTCTGTTAGACACTACACAGCTACCTGACTACCCAGGAGTCTGTTTAGCCACTACACAGCTACCTGACTACCCAGGAGTCTGTTAGACACTACACAGCTACCTGACTACCCAGGAGTCTGTTAGACACTACACAGCTACCTGACTACCCAGGAGTCTGTTAGACGCTACACAGCTACCTGACTACCCAGGAGTCTGTTAGACACTACACAGCTACCTGACTACCCAGGAGTCTGTTAGACACTACACAGCTACCTGACTACCCAGGAGTCTGTTAGACACTACACAGCTACCTGACTACCCAGGAGTCTGTTAGACACTACACAGCTACCTGACTACCCAGGAGCCTGTTAGACACTACACAGCTACCTGACTACCCAGGAGTCTGTTAGACACTACACAGCTACCTGACTACCCAGGAGTCTGTTAGACACTACACAGCTACCTGACTACCCAGGAGCCCTGCTGTTTAGTTCTGTTAGACACTACACAGCTACCTGACTACCCAGGAGTCTGTTAGACACTACACAGCTACCTGACTAGCCAGGAGTCTGTTAGACACTACACAGCTACCTGATTACCCAGGAGTCTGTTAGACGCTACACAGCTACCTGACTACCCAGGAGTCTGTTAGACACTACACAGCTACCTGACTACCCAGGAGTCTGTTAGACACTACACAGCTACCTGACTACCCAGGAGTCTGTTAGACACTACACAGCTACCTTGACTACCCAGGAGTCTGTTAGACACTACACAGCTACCTGACTACCGTTAACCTTGTGTATGCTCTCTCCCCTTTCCTCCCTCTCACCACCCCCCTCTCCCTTCCCTCCCTCTTCCTCCTCTCTCTCCCTCCTCTTCCTTCTCTCTATCCTCTTCTCTCCTCTTCCTCTCTCTCCTTTCCCTCCTCTTCTCTCCTCTTCCTCTTTCTCCTCTCTCTCCTCTCCCTCCTCTTCCTCCTCTCTCTCCCTCCTCTTCCTCCTCTCCTCTTCCTCCTCTTCTCTCCCCCTCTCCTCTCTCTCCCTCCTCTTCCTTCTCTCTCCTCTTCCTCCTCTCCTCCCTCTCCCCCTCTCTCCTCCTCTTTCTCTCCTCTTCCTTCTCTTCCTCCTCTCCCCATCTCCTCTTCCTCCTCTCACTCTTACCTCCCGTGGGCCTAACTCCAGTCTCATGTAAGTCTGATTAATAAATGCACCTCACTGAATGTGTGTGTGTGTAATATATAGTAATCATTAATGTTATTAATTATATTATTGACTTGGGCTTATCATTTAAATGTGTAAACTGACCTGCCTGCTTTTTGTTGGTTTCTGTGTAATTCAAACCCATCGTTTCAAGTCAACTGTTATAATACTGATATCCAGTTATAATACACATTTTCTAAGAGGTGAAACATTCCTGAATTGTTTTGAACAACTGAACAACTCCGTACAACAATGAGTATTCAGAATGTTACGATGAAGCATGTCTTCTTCGTAAGGACTGGAGTTTGGAGGACTGGAGTTTGGCCTACCGTGATGACCCATTGTCAGAAACCAGAGTTGGTAGTCCTCCACATCAGTCTCAGAGTAGAGTCCTCACATCAGTCTCAGAGTAGAGTCCTCCATATCAGTCTGAGTAGAGTCCTCCATATCAGTCTCAGAGTAGAGTCCTCCATATCAGTCTCTCTTTAGAGTAGAGTCCTCCATATCAGTCTCTCTTTAGAGTAGAGTCCTCCATATCAGTCTCTTTAGAGTAGAGTCCTCCATATCAGTCTCTTTAGAGTAGAGTCCTCCATATCAGTCTCTTTAGAGTAGAGTCCTCCATATCAGTCTCTTTAGAGTAGAGTCCTCCATATCAGTCTCTTTAGAGTAGAGTCCTCCATATCAGTCTCTTTAGAGTAGAGTCCTCCATATCAGTCTCAGAGTAGAGTCCTCCATATCAGTCTCAGAGTAGAGTCCTCCATATCAGTCTCAGAGTAGAGTCCTCCATATCAGTCTCAGAGTAGAGTCCTCCATATCAGTCTCAGAGTAGAGTCCTCCATATCAGTCTCAGAGTAGAGTCCTCCATATCAGTCTCAGAGTAGAGTCCTCCATATCAGTCTCTCTTTAGAGTAGAGTCCTCCATATCAGTCTTAGAGTAGAGTCCTCCATATCAGTCTCAGAGTAGAGTAGAGTCCTTCATATCAGTCTCCAGAGTAGAGTCCTCCACATCAGTCTCTCTTTAGAGTAGAGTCCTCCATATCAGTCTCAGAGTAGAGTCCTCCATATCAGTCTCAGAGTAGAGTCCTCCATATCAGTCTCAGAGTAGAGTCCTCCACATCAGTCTCTGAGTAGAGTCCTCCACATCAGTCTCTGAGTAGAGTCCTCCACATCAGTCTCAGAGTAGAGTCCTCCACATCAGTCTCAGAGTAGAGTCCTCCACATCAGTCTCAGAGTAGAGTCCTCCACATCAGTCTCAGAGTAGAGTCCTCCACATCAGTCTCAGAGTAGAGTCCTCCACATCAGTCTCAGAGCAGAGTCCTCCACATCAGTCTCAGAGCAGAGTCCTCCACATCAGTCTCAGAGCAGAGTCCTCCACATCAGTCTCAGAGCAGAGTCCTCCACATCAGTCTCAGAGCAGAGTCCTCCACATCAGTCTCAGAGCAGAGTCCTCCACATCAGTCTCAGAGCAGAGTCCTCCACATCAGTCTCAGAGCAGAGTCCTCCACATCAGTCTCAGAGCAGAGTCCTCCACATCAGTCTCAGAGCAGAGTCCTCCACATCAGTCTCAGAGCAGAGTCCTCCACATCAGTCTCAGAGCAGAGTCCTCCATCAGTCCAGACAGAGTCCTCACATCAGTCTCAGAGCAGAGTCCTCCACATCAGTCTCAGAGCAGAGTCCTCCACATCAGTCTCAGAGCAGAGTCCTCCACATCAGTCTCAGAGCAGAGTCCTCCACATCAGTCTCAGAGCAGAGTCCTCCACATCAGTCTCAGAGCAGAGTCCTCCACATCAGTCTCAGAGCAGAGTCCTCCACATCAGTCTCAGAGCAGAGTCCTCCACATCAGTCTCAGAGCAGAGTCCTCCACATCAGTCTCAGAGCAGAGTCCTCCACATCAGTCTCAGAGCAGAGTCCTCCACATCAGTCTCAGAGCAGAGTCCTCCACATCAGTCTCAGAGCAGAGTCCTCCACATCAGTCTCAGAGCAGAGTCCTCCACATCAGTCTCAGAGCAGAGTCCTCCACATCAGTCTCAGAGCAGAGTCCTCCACATCAGTCTCAGAGCAGAGTCCTCCACATCAGTCTCAGAGCAGAGTCCTCCACATCAGTCTCAGAGCAGAGTCCTCCACATCAGTCTCAGAGTAGAGTCCTCCACATCAGTCTCAGAGTAGAGTCCTCCACATCAGTCTCAGAGTAGAGTCCTCCACATCAGTCTCTGAGTAGAGTCCTCCACATCAGTCTCCTGAGTAGAGTCCTCCACATCAGTCTCCTGAGTAGAGTCCTCCACATCAGTCTCCTGAGTAGTGTCCTCCACATCAGTCTCCTGAGTAGTGTCCTCCACATCAGTCTCCTGAGTAGAGTCCTCCACATCAGTCTCCTGAGTAGAGTCCTCCACATCAGTCTCCTGAGTAGAGTCCTCCACATCAGTCTCCTGAGTAGAGTCCTCCACATCAGTCTCCTGAGTAGAGTCCTCCACATCAGTCTCCTGAGTAGAGTCCTCCACATCAGTCTCCTGAGTAGAGTCCTCCACATCAGTCTCCTGAGTAGAGTCCTCCACATCAGTCTCCTGAGTAGAGTCCTCCACATCAGTCTCTGAGTAGAGTCCTCCACATCAGTCTCCTGAGTAGAGTCCTCCACATCAGTCTCCTGAGTAGAGTCCTCCACATCAGTCTCTGAGTAGAGTCCTCCACATCAGTCTCTGAGTAGAGTCCTCCACATCAGTCTCTGAGTAGAGTCCTCCACATCAGTCTCTGAGTAGAGTCCTCCACATCAGTCTCTGAGTAGAGTCCTCCACATCAGTCTCTGAGTAGAGTCCTCCACATCAGTCTCTGAGTAGAGTCCTCACATCAGTCTCTGAGTAGAGTCCTCCACATCAGTCTCTGAGTAGAGTCCTCCACATCAGTCTCTGAGTAGAGTCCTCCACATCAGTCTCTGAGTAGAGTCCTCCACATCAGTCTCTGAGTAGAGTCCTCCACATCAGTCTCTGAGTAGAGTCCTCCACATCAGTCTCTGAGTAGAGTCCTCCACATCAGTCTCTGAGTAGAGTCCTCCACATCAGTCTCTGAGTAGAGTCCTCCACATCAGTCTCTGAGTAGAGTCCTCCACATCAGTCTCTTTAGAGTAGAGTCCTCCACATCAGTCTCTTTAGAGTAGAGTCCTCCACATCAGTCTCTTTAGAGTAGAGTCCTCCACATCAGTCTCTTTAGAGTAGAGTCCTCCATATCAGTCTCTTTAGAGTAGAGTCCTCCATATCAGTCTCTTTAGAGTAGAGTCCTCCATATCAGTCTCTTTAGAGTAGAGTCCTCCATATCAGTCTCTTTAGAGTAGAGTCCTCCACATCAGTCTCTTTAGAGTAGAGTCCTCCACATCAGTCTCTCTTTAGAGTAGAGTCCTCCACATCAGTCTCTCTTTAGAGTAGAGTCCTCCACATCAGTCTCTCTTTAGAGTAGAGTCCTCCACATCAGTCTCTCTTTAGAGTAGAGTCCTCCACATCAGTCTCTGAGTAGAGTCCTCCACATCAGTCTCTGAGTAGAGTCCTCCATATCAGTCTCTGAGTAGAGTCCTCCCTATCAGTCTCTCTTTAGAGTAGAGTCCTCCATATCAGTCTCAGAGTAGAGTCCTCCATATCAGTCTCAGAGTAGAGTCCTCCACATCAGTCTCCAGAGTAGAGTCCTCCACATCAGTCTCTGAGTAGAGTCCTCCACATCAGTCTCTGAGTAGAGTCCTCCACATCAGTCTCTGAGTAGAGTCCTCCACATCAGTCTCTGAGTAGAGTCCTCCACATCAGTCTCTGAGTAGAGTCCTCCACATCAGTCTCTGAGTAGAGTCCTCCACATCAGTCTCTGAGTAGAGTCCTCCACATCAGTCTCTGAGTAGAGTCCTCCACATCAGTCTCTTTAGAGTAGAGTCCTCCACATCAGTCTCTTTAGAGTAGAGTCCTCCATATCAGTCTCTTTAGAGTAGAGTCCTCCATATCAGTCTCTTTAGAGTAGTCCTCCACATCAGTCTCTGAGTAGAGTCCTCCATATCAGTCTCTTTGAGTAGAGTCCTCCATATCAGTCTCTTTAGAGTAGAGTCCTCCATATCAGTCTCTTTAGAGTAGAGTCCTCCATATCAGTCTCTTTAGAGTAGAGTCCTCCACATCAGTCTCTTTAGAGTAGAGTCCTCCACATCAGTCTCTTTAGAGTAGAGTCCTCCACATCAGTCTCTCTTTAGAGTAGAGTCCTCCACATCAGTCTCTCTTTAGAGTAGAGTCCTCCACATCAGTCTCTGAGTAGAGTCCTCCACATCAGTCTCTGAGTAGAGTCCTCCACATCAGTCTCTGAGTAGAGTCCTCCACATCAGTCTCTGAGTAGAGTCCTCCACATCAGTCTCTGAGTAGAGTCCTCCACATCAGTCTCTGAGTAGAGTCCTCCACATCAGTCTCTGAGTAGAGTCCTCCACATCAGTCTCTGAGTAGAGTCCTCCACATCAGTCTCTGAGTAGAGTCCTCCACATCAGTCTCTGAGTAGAGTCCTCCACATCAGTCTCTGAGTAGAGTCCTCCACATCAGTCTCTGAGTAGAGTCCTCCACATCAGTCTCTGAGTAGAGTCCTCCACATCAGTCTCTGAGTAGAGTCCTCCACATCAGTCTCTGAGTAGAGTCCTCCACATCAGTCTCTGAGTAGAGTCCTCCACATCAGTCTCTGAGTAGAGTCCTCCACATCAGTCTCTTTAGAGTAGAGTCCTCCACATCAGTCTCTTTAGAGTAGAGTCCTCCATATCAGTCTCTTTAGAGTAGAGTCCTCCACATCAGTCTCAGAGTAGAGTCCTCCACATCAGTCTCAGAGCAGAGTCCTCCACATCAGTCTCAGAGCAGAGTCCTCCACATCAGTCTCAGAGCAGAGTCCTCCACATCAGTCTCAGAGCAGAGTCCTCCACATCAGTCTCAGAGCAGAGTCCTCCACATCAGTCTCAGAGCAGAGTCCTCCACATCAGTCTCAGAGCAGAGTCCTCCACATCAGTCTCAGAGCAGAGTCCTCCACATCAGTCTCAGAGCAGAGTCCTCCACATCAGTCTCAGAGCAGAGTCCTCCACATCAGTCTCAGAGCAGAGTCCTCCACATCAGTCTCAGAGCAGAGTCCTCCACATCAGTCTCAGAGCAGAGTCCTCCACATCAGTCTCAGAGTAGAGTCCTCCACATCAGTCTCCTGAGTAGAGTCCTCCACATCAGTCTCCTGAGTAGAGTCCTCCACATCAGTCTCCTGAGTAGAGTCCTCCACATCAGTCTCCTGAGTAGAGTCCTCCACATCAGTCTCCTGAGTAGTGTCCTCCACATCAGTCTCCTGAGTAGAGTCCTCCACATCAGTCTCCTGAGTAGAGTCCTCCACATCAGTCTCCTGAGTAGAGTCCTCCACATCAGTCTCCTGAGTAGAGTCCTCCACATCAGTCTCCTGAGTAGAGTCCTCCACATCAGTCTCCTGAGTAGAGTCCTCCACATCAGTCTCTGAGTAGAGTCCTCCACATCAGTCTCTGAGTAGAGTCCTCCACATCAGTCTCTGAGTAGAGTCCTCCACATCAGTCTCTGAGTAGAGTCCTCCACATCAGTCTCTGAGTAGAGTCCTCCACATCAGTCTCTGAGTAGAGTCCTCCACATCAGTCTCTGAGTAGAGTCCTCCACATCAGTCTCTGAGTAGAGTCCTCCACATCAGTCTCTGAGTAGAGTCCTCCACATCAGTCTCTGAGTAGAGTCCTCCACATCAGTCTCTGAGTAGAGTCCTCCACATCAGTCTCTGAGTAGAGTCCTCCACATCAGTCTCTGAGTAGAGTCCTCCACATCAGTCTCTGAGTAGAGTCCTCCACATCAGTCTCTGAGTAGAGTCCTCCACATCAGTCTCTGAGTAGAGTCCTCCACATCAGTCTCTGAGTAGAGTCCTCCACATCAGTCTCTGAGTAGAGTCCTCCACATCAGTCTCTGAGTAGAGTCCTCCACATCAGTCTCTGAGTAGAGTCCTCCACATCAGTCTCTGAGTAGAGTCCTCCACATCAGTCTCTGAGTAGAGTCCTCCACATCAGTCTCTGAGTAGAGTCCTCCACATCAGTCTCTGAGTAGAGTCCTCCACATCAGTCTCTGAGTAGAGTCCTCCACATCAGTCTCTGAGTAGAGTCCTCCACATCAGTCTCTGAGTAGAGTCCTCCACATCAGTCTCTGAGTAGAGTCCTCCACATCAGTCTCTGAGTAGAGTCCTCCACATCAGTCTCTGAGTAGAGTCCTCCACATCAGTCTCTGAGTAGAGTCCTCCACATCAGTCTCTGAGTAGAGTCCTCCACATCAGTCTCTTTAGAGTAGAGTCCTCCACATCAGTCTCTTTAGAGTAGAGTCCTCCACATCAGTCTCTTTAGAGTAGAGTCCTCCACATCAGTCTCTTTAGAGTAGAGTCCTCCACATCAGTCTCAGAGCAGAGTCCTCCACATCAGTCTCAGAGCAGAGTCCTCCACATCAGTCTCAGAGCAGAGTCCTCCACATCAGTCTCAGAGCAGAGTCCTCCACATCAGTCTCAGAGCAGAGTCCTCCACATCAGTCTCAGAGCAGAGTCCTCCACATCAGTCTCAGAGCAGAGTCCTCCACATCAGTCTCAGAGCAGAGTCCTCCACATCAGTCTCCAGAGCAGAGTCCTCATCAGTCTCAGAGCAGAGTCCTCCACATCAGTCTCAGAGCAGAGTCCTCCCACATCAGTCTCAGAGCAGAGTCCTCCACATCAGTCTCAGAGCAAGTCCTCCCACATCAGTCTCAGAGCAGAGTCCTCCACATCAGTCTCAGAGCAGAGTCCTCCACATCAGTCTCAGAGCAGAGTCCTCCACATCAGTCTCAGAGCAGAGTCCTCCACATCAGTCTCAGAGCAAGTCCTCCACATCAGTCTCAGTAGAGTCCTCCCACATCAGTCTCAGTAGAGTCCTCCACATCAGTCTCTGAGTAGAGTCCTCCCCATCCAGTCTCCTGAGTAGAGTCCTCCACATCAGTCTCCTGAGTAGAGTCCTCCACATCAGTCTCCTGAGTAGTGTCCTCCACATCAGTCTCCTGAGTAGTGTCCTCCACATCAGTCTCCTGAGTAGGAGTCCTCCACATCAGTCTCCTGGTAGAGTCTCCACATCAGTCTCCCTGGGTAGAGTCCTCATCAGTCTCTGAGTAGAGTCCTCCACATCAGTCTCTGAGTAGAGTCCTCCACATCAGTCTCTGAGTAGAGTCCTCCACATCAGTCTCCTGAGTAGAGTCCTCCACATCAGTCTCTAGTGAGTCCTCCACATCAGTCTCTGGTAGAGTCCTCCACATCAGTCTCTGAGTAAGTCCTCCACATCAGTCTCTGAGTAGAGTCCTCCACATCAGTCTCCTGAGTAGAGTCCTCCACATCAGTCTCTGAGTAGAGTCCTCCACATCAGTCTCTGGTAGAGTCCTCCACATCAGTCTCTGATGAGTCCTCCACATCAGTCTCTGAGTAAGTCCTCCCATCAGTCTCTGAGTAGAGTCCTCACATCAGTCTCTGAGTAGAGTCCTCCATCAGTCTCTGAGTAGAGTCCTCCCTTCAGTCTCAGTCCTCTGTCTCTGAGTAGAGTCCTCCACATCAGTCTCTGAGTAAGTCCTCCACATCAGTCTCTGAGTAGAGTCCTCCATCAGTCTCTGAGTAGAGTCCTCCCACATCAGTCTCTGAGTGAGTCCTCCACATCCAGTCTCTGGTAGAGGTCCTCCACATCAGTCTCTGAGTAGAGTCCTCCACATCAGTCTCTGAGTAGAGTCCTCCATCAGTCTCAGTCACTCCATCAGTCTCTTTGAGTAGGAGTCCTCCCACATCAGTCTCTGAGTAAGGGTCCTCCACATCAGTCTCTTTAGTCCTCCATATCAGTAGGAGTCCTCCATCAGTCTCTTTAGAGTAGAGTCCTCCAGTCTCAGTCCTCCATATCAGTCTCTTTAGGTAGAGTCCTCCATATCAGTCTCTTTAGAGTAGAGTCCTCCATATCAGTCTCTTTAGAGTAGTCCTCCCACATCAGTCTCACTCCCATATCAGTCTCTTTAGAGTAAGTCCTCCATATCAGTCTCTTTGAGTAGAGTCCTCCATATCAGTCTCTTTAGAAGTAGAGTCCTCCCATCAGTCTCTTTAGAGTAGAGTCCTCCACATCAGTCTCTCTTTAGAGTAGAGTCCTCCCATCCAGTCTCTCTTTAGAGTAGAGTCCTCCCTCAGTCTCTCTTTAAGTAGAGTCCTCCCACATCAGTCTCTCTTTAGAGTAGAGTCCTCCCACATCAGTCTCTGAGTAGAGTCCTCCATCAGTCTCTGAGTAAAGGAGTCCTCCATATCAGTCTCTGAGTAGAGTCCTCCCTAGTCTCAGTCTCTCTTTGAGTAGAGTCCTCCATCCCAGTCTCTAGAGTCCTCTCAGTCTCTGAGTAGAGTCACTCCATATCAGTCTCAGAGTAGAGTCCTCCACATCAGTCTCAGAGTAGAGTCCTCCACATCAGTCTCTGAGTAGAGTCTCCACATCAGTCTCCTGAAGTAGAGTCCTCCACATCAGTCTGAGTAGAGTCCTCCACATCAGTCTCTGAGTAGAGTCCTCCACATCAGTCTCTGAGTAGAGTCCTCCCCATCAGTCTCTGAGTAGAGTCCTCCACATCAGTCTCTGGTAAGTCCTCCCATCAGTCTCTGAGTGAGTCCTCCACATCAGTCTCTTTAGAGTAGAGTCCTCTGCATATCAGTCTCTTTAGAGTAGAGGTCCTCCCATATCAGTCTCTTTAGAGTGAGTCCTCCCATATCAGTCTCTTTAGAGTAGTCCTCCATGTCAGTCTCTGGTAAGAGTCCTCCATATCAGTCTCTTTAGAGTAGAGTCCTCCATATCAGTCTCTCTTTAGGTAGTCCTCCATATCCAGTCTCTTTAGAGTAGAGTCCTCCATATCAGTCTCTTTAGAGTAGAGTCACTCCACATCAGTCTCTCTTTAGAGTAGAGTCCTCCACATCAGTCTCTTTAGAGTAGAGTCCTCCACATCAGTCTCTCTTTAGAGTAGAGTCCTCCCATCAGTCTCTCTTTGAGTGAGTCCTCCCATCAGTCTCTGAGTAGAGTCCTCCACATCAGTCTCTGAGTAGAGTCCTCCCATATCCCAGTCTCACATCAGTCTCTAAGTAGAGTCCTCCATATCAGTCTCAGTCTCTTCTCAGAGTAAGTCCTCCACATCAGTCTCTGAGTAGAGTCCTCACATCAGTCTCTGAGTAGAGTCCTCCACATCAGTCTCTGAGTAGAGTCCTCCACATCAGTCTCTGAGTAGAGTCCTCCACATCAGTCTCTGATGAGTCCTCATCCCACAGTCCTCCACATCAGTCTCTGAGTAGAGTCCTCCCATCAGTCTCTGAGTAGAGTCCTCCACATCAGTCTCTGAGTAGAGTCCTCCACATCAGTCTCTGAGTAGAGTCCTCCACATCAGTCTCTGAGTAGAGTCCTCCACATCAGTCTCTGAGTAGAGTCCTCTCACATCAGTCTCTTTAAGTAGAGTCCATATCAGTCCACATCAGTCTCTGAGTAGAGTCCTCAGTCCACATCAGTCTCTTTAGAGTAGAGTCCTCCCATCAGTCTCAGTCTCTCTCTTTAGAGTAGAGTCCTCCATATCAGTCTCTTTAGGTAGAGTCCTCCACATCAGTCTCTCAGAGTAGAGTCCTCCACATCAGTCTCTCAGAGCAGGTCCTCCACATCAGTCTCTCAGAGTCCTCACATCAGTCTCTCTCCCACATCCCAGTCTCAGAGCAGAGTCCTCCACATCAGTCTCTCAGAGCAGAGTCCCTCCCTATCAGTCTCAGAGCAGAGTCCTCCACATCAGTCTCAGAGCAGGAGTCCTCCCTATCAGTCTCTCTTTAGAGTAGAGTCCTCCACAGTCTCTGAGTAGAGTCCTCTCAGAGCAGAGTCCTCCACATCAGTCTCAGATCTCAGAGTCCTCCACATCAGTCTCAAGCAGAGTCCTCCACATCAGTCTCAAGCAGAGTCCTCCCATCAGTCTCAGAGTAGAGTCCTCCATATCAGTCTCTGGTAGAGTCCTCCACATCAGTCTCAGTCCTCCACATCAGTCTCAGAGTCCTCCACATCAGTCTCAGGCAAGTCCTCCACATCAGTCTCAGTCTCCACATCAGTCTCAGAGTCCTCCACATCAGTCTCTAGAGTCCTCCCACATCAGTCTCAGAGTGAGTCCTCCACATCAGTCTCAGAGTAGAGTCCTCCACATCAGTCTCAGAGTAGAGTCCTCACATCAGTCTCAGTCCTCTCCTCAGTGAGTCCTCCACAGTCTCAGTCCTCTCAGTCTGAGTAGAGTCCTCACATCAGTCTCAGAGTAAGTCCTCCATCAGTCTCAGTCTCAGTCTCCAGGTAGTGTCCTCCATCAGTCTCTCAGTCTGATGATCTGAGTAGTGTCCTCCCATCAGTCTCCTGAGTAGTGTCCTCCCATCAGTCTCCTGAGTAGAGTCCTCCACATCAGTCTCCTGAGTAGAGTCTCCCACATCAGTCTCCTGAGTAGAGTCCTCCACATCAGTCTCCTGAGTAGAGTCCTCCCACATCAGTCTCCTGAGTAGAGTCATCTCCACATCAGTCTCCCTGAGTAGAGTCCTCCACATCAGTCTCTGAGTAGAGTCCTCCACATCAGTCTCCTGAGTAGAGTCTCACATCAGTCTCCTGAGTAGAGTCCTCCCACATCAGTCTCTGAGTAGAGTCTCTCTGAGTCCTCCCATCCAGTCTCTGAGTAGAGTCCTCCACATCAGTCTCTGAAGTAGAGTCCTCCCACATCAGTCTCCTGAGTAGAGTCCTCCACATCAGTCTCAGAGTAGAGTCCTCCACATCAGTCTCAGAGTAGAGTCCTCCACATCAGTCTCTGAGTAGAGTCCTCTACATCAGTCTCTGAGTAGAGTCTCATCCCAGTCTCAGTTCTGTGAGTAGAGTCTCTCAGAGAGTAGAGTCCTCCACATCAGTCTCTGAGTAGAGTCCTCCACATCAGTCTCAGAGTAGAGTCCTCCACATCAGTCTCTGAGTAGAGTCCTCATCAGTCTCCTGAGTAGAGTCCTCCACATCAGTCTCTGAGTAGAGTCCTCACATCAGTCTCCTGAGTAGAGTCCTCCACATCCCAGTCTCCTGAGTAGAGTCCTCCCACATCAGTCTCTCTGGTAGAGTCCTCACATCAGTCTCCTGAGTAGAGTCCTCCACATCAGTCTCTGAGTAGAGTCCTCCACATCAGTCTCTGAGTAGAGTCCTCCACATCAGTCTCTGAGTAGAGTCCTCCACATCAGTCTCTGAGTAGAGTCCCTCCATCAGTCTCAGTCTCTGAGTAGAGTCCTCCACATCAGTCTCTGAGTAGAGTCCTCCATCAGTCTCAGTATCTCCCTGAGTAGGAGTCCTCCACATCAGTCTCTGAGTAGAGTCCTCCACATCAGTCTCCAGTAGAGTCCTCCATCAGTCTCAGTCCTCCATGGTCTCAAGAGTAGAGTCACTCCCATCAGTCTCTGAGTAGAGTCCTCCCATCAGTCTCAGTCACTCTCAGTCTCAAGTAGAGTCCTCCACAATCTCAGGCAGAGTCTCCACATTCTCAGAGCAGAGTCCTCATCAGTCTCAGAGCAAGTCCTCCATTTCAGAGCAGAGTCCTCCATCCATCAGTCTCTTTAGAGTAGAGTCCAGAGTCCTCACATCAGTCTCAGAGCAGGTCCTCCACATCAGTCTCAGAGCAGAGTCCTCCACATCAGTCTCAGAGCAGAGTCCTCCACATCAGTCTCAGAGCAGAGTCCTCCACATCAGTCTCAGAGCAGAGTCCTCCATCAGTCTCAGGTCTCAGGGTCCTCCACATCAGTCTCAGAGCAGAGTCCTCCACATCCCAGTCTCAGAGCAGAGTCCTCACATCAGTCTCAGAGCAGAGTCCTCCACATCAGTCTCAGAGCAGAGTCCTCCACATCAGTCTCAGGCAGAGTCCTCCACATCAGTCTCCAGAGCAGAGTCACTCATCAGTCTCCAGTCCTCATCAGCAGAGTCCTCCCATCAGTCTCTGAGTAGTGTCTCATCAGCAGAGTGTCCTCCACATCAGTCTCTGAGCAGAGTCCTCCACATCAGTCTCATGGGGATCCTCCACATCAGTCTCCTGGTAGAGTCCTCCATCAGTCTCAGTCTCCCAGAGTAGAGTCCTCCCACATCAGTCTCCCAGAGTCCTCACATCAGTCTCCTCCCACATCAGTCTCCTGAGTAGAGTCCTCCACATCAGTCTCCAGTCTCTGAGTAGAGTCCTCCACATCAGTCTCTGGTAGAGTCCTCCATCAGTCTCCTGAGTAGAGTCCTCCACATCCAGTCTCCTGAGTAGAGTCCTCCAGTCCATCAGTCTCCTGAGTAGAGTCCTCCATCAGTCTCAGTCTCTCTGAGTAGTGTCCTCCACATCAGTCTCTGAGTAGTGTCCTCCATCAGTCTCAGTCTCTCTGAGTAGAGTCCTCCACATCAGTCTCTCCTGAGTAGAGTCCTCCCATCAGTCTCTGAGTAGAGTCCTCCCACATCAGTCTCCTGAGTATCAGTCCTCCTCCATCAGTCTCTGAGTAGGAGTCCTCACATCAGTCTCAGTCCCAGTCTGAGTAGAGTCCTCCATCAGTCTCTGTAAGTCCTCCACATCAGTCTGGGAGTCCTCCACATCAGTCTCTGATAGAGTCTCTCCACATCAGTCTCTCAGTCTCTAGAGTCCTCCCACATCAGTCTCTGTCCTCCACATCAGTCTCAGGTAGAGTCCTGCATCAGTAGAGTCCTCCACATCCCAGTCTCTGAGTAGAGTCCTCCACATCAGTCTCTGAGTGAGTCCTCCACATCAGTCTCTTTGAGTAGAGTCCCTCTCTTTACATCCCAGTCTCTGTCTCCTCAGTCTCTTTAGAGTCCTCCATCAGTCTCAGTCTCTCAGTCTCTTTAGGTAGAGTCCTCCATATCAGTCTCTTTAGGTGAGTCCTCCACATCAGTCTCTTGAGTAGAGTCCTCCATCAGTCTCTGAGTAGAGTCCTCATCAGTCTCTCTGAGTAAGAGTCCTCCACATCAGTCTCTTTGAGTAGAGTCCTCCACATCAGTCTCTGTCCTCATCAGTCTCTTGCTGTAGAGTCCTCCACATCAGTCTCTGGTAGAGTCCTCCACATCAGTCTCTGAGTAGAGTCCTCCACATCAGTCTCTGGTAGAGTCCTCCCACATCAGTCTCTGAGTAAGTCCTCCCACATCAGTCTCTGAGTAGAGTCCTCCATATCAGTCTCTGAGTAGAGTCCTCACATCTCCCAGAGTAGAGTCCTCTTTAGAGTAGAGTCCTCCATATCAGTCTCTTTAGAGTAGTCCTCCATATCAGTCTCTTTAGAGTAGAGTCCTCCCCATCAGTCTCAGTCCTCTCTTTAGGTAGAGTCCTCCATCAGTCTCAGTCTCTTTAGAGTAGAGTCCTCCATCAGTCTCAGTCTCTTTCTCTGAGTAGAGTCCTCCATATCAGTCTCTTTCAGTCTCTGAGTAGAGTCCTCCACTCCCATAGTCCTCCAGTCTCTTTAGAAGTAGAGTCCTCCATATCAGTCTCTTTAGAGTAGAGTCCTCCATATCCAGTCTCTTTGGAGGTAGAGTCCTCCATATCAGTCTCTTTAGAGTAGAAGTCCTCCATATCCCAGTCTCTTTAGAGTAGAGTCCTCCATATCAGTCTCTTTAGTCACTCCATATCAGTCTCTTTAGAGTCCTCCATATCAGTCTCTTTAGAGTAGAGTCCTCCATATCAGTCTCTCTTTAGAGTAGAGTCCTCCATATCAGTCTCTCTTTAGAGTAGAGTCCTCCCATCAGTCTCTCTTTAGAGTAGAGTCCTCCACATCAGTCTCGATCCTTTAGAGTAGAGTCCTCCCACATCAGTCTCTCTTTAGAGTAGAGTCCTCCACATCAGTCTCTCTTTAGAGTAGAGTCCTCCACATCAGTCTCTGAGTAGAGTCCTCCACATCAGTCTCTGAGTAGAGTCTCACATCAGTCTCTGAGTAGAGTCCTCCATCAGTCTCAGTCCCAGAGTCTCTAGAGTCCTCTCAGAGAAGAGTCCTCCACATCAGTCTCTGAGTAGAGTCCTCCACATCAGTCTCTGAGTAGAGTCCTCCCACATCAGTCTCTGAGTAGAGTCCTCCCATCAGTCTCTGAGTAGAGTCCTCCCAGTCTCAGTCCTCTGAGTAGAGTCCTCCACATCAGTCTCTGAGTAGAGTCCTCCACATCAGTCTCTGAGTCTCTAGAGTCCTCCACATCAGTCTCTGGTGAGTCCTCCACATCAGTCTCTGAGTAGAGTCCTCCACATCAGTCTCTGAGTAGAGTCCTCCCATCAGTCTCTGATGAGTGATCCTCCATCAGTCTCTGAGTAGAGTCCTCCACATCAGTCTCTGAGTAGAGTCCTCCCACATCAGTCTCTTTAGAGTAGAGTCCTCCATATCAGTCTCTTTAGAGTCCATATCCAGTCTCTTTAGAGTCCTCCATATCAGTCTCTTTAGTAGAGTCCTCCATATCAGTCTCTTTAGAGTAGTCCTCCATATCAGTCTCTTTAGAGTAGAGTCCTCCATATCCAGTCTCTTTAGAGTAGAGTCCTCCATATCAGTCTCTTTAGAGTAGAGTCCTCCATATCAGTCTCTTTAGAGTAGAGTCCTCCACATCCAGTCTCTTTAGAGTAGAGTCCTCCACATCAGTCTCTCTTTAGAGTAGAGTCCTCCACATCAGTCTCTCTTTAGGTAGAGTCCTCCACATCAGTCTCAGTCTCCACTCTTTCCAGTCTCTTATAGAGTCCTCCACATCAGTCTCTCTTTAGAGTAGAGTCCTCATCAGTCTCTGAGTAGAGTCTCTCTTTGAGTAGAGTCCTCCATATCAGTCTCTGAGTAGAGTCCTCCACATCAGTCTCTGAGTAGAGTCCTCCATATCAGTCTCTTTAGAGCCTCAGTCTCCAGAGGTAAGTCTCACATCAGTCTCTGAGTAGAGTCCTCATCAGTTCTTTGAGTAGAGTCCTCCCATATCAGTCTCCATATCAGAGTCCTCCATATCCCAGTCTCAGGTAGAGTCCTCCCATCCAGTCTCTGAGTGAGTCCTCCATCAGTCTCCATATCAGTCTGAGTAGAGTCTGAGTAGAGTCCTCCCTCATCAGTCTCTCTTGTCTCCACATCCAGTTTCTTTAGAGTCCTCCACATCAGTCTCTCTGAGGTAGAGTCCTCCACTTATCAGTCTCTGAGTAGAGTCCTCCACATCAGTCTCTGGTAGAGTCCTCCACATCAGTCTCTGAGTAGAGTCCTCCACATCAGTCTCTGAGTGGAGTCCTCCCATCAGTCTCTGGGGAGTAGGGAGTCCTCACATCAGTCTCTGGTAGAGTCCTCCACATCAGTCTCTGGTAGAGTCCTCCACATCAGTCTCTCTGAGTAGAGTCCTCCCATCAGTCTCTGAGTAGAGTCCTCCACATCAGTCTCTGAGTAGAGTCCTCCCACATCAGTCTCTGGTGTAGAGTCCCCTCCATAGTCCTCAGTCTCTTTAGAGTAGAGTCCTCCATATCAGTCCTCTCTTCTTTAGAGTAGAGTCCTCCATATCAGTCTCTTTAGAGTAGTCCTCCATATCCCAGTCTCTTTAGAGTAGAGTCCTCCATATCAGTCTCTTTAGAGTAGAGTCCATATCAGTCTCTTTAGAGTAGGAGTCCTCCATATCAGTCTCTCTTTAGAGTAGAGTCCTCCCATATCCCAGTCTCTTTAAGTAGAGTCCTCCACATCAGTCTCTTTAGAGTAGAGTCCTCCACATCAGTCTCTTTAGAGTAGAGTCCTCCACATCAGTCTCTCTTTAGAGTAGAGTCCTCCACCACCCTGAGAGTCCTCCACATCAGTCTCTTTCCACATCGGTCTCTGAGTAGAGTCCTCCACATCAGTCTCTTGGGAGTAGAGTCTTTCCAGTAGAGTCCTCCACAGTCTCTGAGTAGAGTCCTCCCACTTTTTAGAGTAGAGTCCTCCACATCAGTCTCTCCACAGTCTCTGAGTAGAGTCCTCCACATCGATCTCTGAGTGGAGTCTCCACATCAGTTTAGAGCAGAGTCCTCCACAGTCTCAGTCTCATATCAGTCTCTTTGGTAGATCCTCCATGTCTTTAGAGTCTCTTTTAGAGTCCTCCCATATCCCTTTTAAGTAGAGTCCTCCATATATCCAGTCTCTTTGTTGAGTCTCTCAGTCTCTTTGAAGAGTAGAGTCCTCCACATCAGTCTCTTTGAGTAGAGTCCTCCATATCAGTCTCTGAGTAGAGTCCTCCAGTCATCAGTCTCTTTGAGTAGAGTCCTCCATATCAGTCTCTAGAGTCCTCCACATCCAGTCCCTCAGAGCAGAGTCCTCCACATCAGTCTCTAGAGTAGAGTCCTCCCACATCAGTCTCTCTTTAGAGTAGAGTCCTCTCTTTAGTCTCTTTGTAGAGTCCTCCACTCAGTCTCTCTTTAGAGTAGAGTCCTCACATCATCAGTCTCCATATCAGTCTCAGTAGAGTCCTCCATATCAGTCTCAGAGTAGAGTCACCATATCAGTCTTAGTAGAGTCCTCCACATCAGTCTCTCCAGAGTAGAGTCCTCCCATCAGTCACTCTCAGAGTAGAGTCCTCCACATCAGTCTCAGTAGAGTCCTCCACATCAGTCTCTGAGTAGAGTCCTCCCATCCAGTCAGTCTCTGAGTAGAGAGTCCTCCACATCAGTCTCTGAGTAGAGTCCTCCCACATCAGTCCTCCACATCAGTCTCAGAGTAGAGTCCTCCACATCAGTCTCAGAGTAGAGTCCTCCACATCAGTCTCTGAGTAGAGTCCTCCACATCAGTCTCTTTAGAGTAGAGTCCTCATATCATCAGTCTCAGTAGGAGTCCTCCCATCAGTCTCAGAGTAGAGTCCTCCACATCAGTCTCAGAGTAGAGTCCTCCACATCAGTCTCTTTCAGAGAGTCCTCCACATCAGTCTCAGAGTAGAGTCCTCCACATCAGTCTCAGAGTAGAGTCCTCCACATCAGTCTCTTTGAGGAGAGTCCTCCACATCAGTCTCTCAGAGTAGAGTCCTCCACATCAGTCTCAGAGTAGAGTCCTCCACATCAGTCTCAGAGCAGAGTCCTCCTATCATCAGTCTCAGAGTAGAGTCCTCCACATCAGTCTCTCTTTAGAGTAGAGTCCTCCACATCAGTCTCAGAGTAGAGTCCTCCACATCAGTCTCCAGAGTATAGAGTCCTCCACATCAGTCTCCTGAGAGTCCTCATCAGTCTCTGAGTAAGTCCTCCATCAGTCTCTGAGGAGTCTCCTGATTCCTCCTATCAGTAGAGTCCTCCACATCAGTCTCTCTTTAGAGTAGAGTCCTCCACATCAGTCTCTGAGTAGAGTCCTCCACATCAGTCTCTGAGTAGAGTCCTCCATCAGTCTCAGTCTCCTGAGTAGAGTCCTCCTATCATCAGTCCTCCTCAGTCTGAGTAGAGTCCTCCACATCCCAGTCTCCTGAGTAGAGTCCTCCACATCAGTCTCTGAGTAGTCCTCCACATCAGTCTCTCCACATCAGTCTCTGAGTAGAGTCCTCCACATCAGTCTCTGAGTAGAGTCCTCCCATCAGTCTCTTAGTAGAGTCCTCCATCCTCCATCAGTCTCTTAGAGTAGAGTCCTCCACATCAGTCTCTTTGGTAGAGTCCTCCACAGTCTCAGTCTCCTCAGAGGTAGAGTCCTCATAATAAGTCTCTTTAGAGCAGAGTCCTCCATATCAGTCTCTTTAGAGTAGAGTCCTCTCACATCAGTCTCAGAGTAGAGTCCTCCACATCAGTCTCAGAGTAGAGTCCTCCACATCAGTCTCCAGTAGAGTCCTCCATCAGTCTCAGTCTCAGAGTAGAGTCCTCCCATCAGTCTCTTTAGAGTAGAGTCCTCCACATCAGTCTTTTTAGAGTAGAGTCCTCTCCACATCAGTCTCTTTAGAGTAGAGTCCTCCACATCAGTCTCTTTAGAGTAGAGTCCTCCATATCAGTCTCTTTAGAGTAGAGTCCTCCACATCAGTCTCCTGAGTAGAGTCCTCCACATCAGTCTCTTTGAGTAGAGTCCTCCACATCAGTCTCCCTCAGAGTAGAGTCCTCCACATCAGTCTCAGAGTAAGTCTTTTAGCAGAGTCCTCCACATCAGTCTCTCTTTAGAGTAGAGTCCTCCACATCAGTCTCTTTAGAGTAGAGTCCTCCCACATCAGTCTCTTCTTCAGAGTAGAGTCCTCCACATCAGTCTTCTCAGAGTAGAGTCCTCCACATCAGTCTCCTAGAGTAGAGTCCTCCCACATCAGTCTCCCTCAGTCTCAGAGTAGAGTCCTCCACAGTCTCAGTCTCCCCTAGAGAGTAGAGTCCTCCCATCATCAGTCTCTGAGTAGAGTCCTCCAGTCTCAACATCAGTCTCAAGTAGAGTCCCCTCAGTCTCAGAGTAGAGTCCTCTCTAGAGTAGAGTCCTCCACATCAGTCTCTGAGTAGAGTCCTCCCATCAGTCTCTGAGTAGAGTCCTCCACATCAGTCTCTCTCCACAGTCTCAGTCCTCCACATCAGAGTAGAGTCCTCCACATCAGTCTCAGAGTAGAGTCCTCCACATCAGTCTCAGAGTAGAGTCCTCCCATCAGTCTCAGAGTAGAGTCCTCCACATCAGTCTCAGAGTAGAGTCCTCCCATCAGTCTCAGAGTAGAGTCCTCCACATCAGTCTCTGAGTAGAGTCCTCCACATCAGTCTCAGAGTAGAGTCCTCCACATCAGTCTCAGAGTAGAGTCCTCCCATCAGTCTCAGAGTAGAGTCTCCACATCAGTCTCAGAGTCATATATCAGAGTCCTCCACATCAGTCTATCAGTCTCAGAGTAGAGTCCTCCACATCAGTCTCAGAGTCTCCTCCATCAGTCTCTGAGTAGAGTCCTCCAGTCTCTGGTGATCCACATCAGTCTCAGAGTAGAGTCCTCCACATCAGTCTCAGAGTAGAGTCCTCCACACATCAGTCAGTCTCAGAGTAGAGTCCTCCACATCAGTCTCAGAGTAGAGTCCTCACATCAGTCTCAGAGTAGAGTCCTCCACATCAGTCTCAGAGTAGAGTCCTCCACATCAGTCTCCAGAGTAGAGTCCTCCCATCAGTCTCAGAGTAGAGTCCTCCACATCAGTCTCTGGTAGAGTCCTCCACCAGTCTCTCAGAGCAGAGTCCTCCACATCAGTCTCAGTCTCTGAGTAGAGTCCTCCACATCAGTCTCCAGAGTAGAGTCCTCCCAGTCTCATCAGTCTCAGAGTAGAGTCCTCCACATCAGTCTCAGAGTAGAGTCCTCCCATATCATCAGTCTCCAGAGTCTCTGAGAGTCCTCCTCAGTCTAGTCTCAGAGTAGAGTCCTCCACATCAGTCTCAGAGTAGAGTCCTCCACATCAGTCTCAGAGTAGAGTCCTCCACATCAGTCTCTCAGAGTAGAGTCCTCCCATCAGTCTCAGAGTAGAGTCTCAGATCAGTCTCAGAGAGTCTCCACATCAGTCTCTCCAGAGTAGAGTCCTCCACAGTCCTCCAGTCTCTTTGAGTAGAGTCCTCCACATCTTTAGAGTAGAGTCTCCTGAGTAGAGTCCTCACAGTCTCAGTCTCTCAGAGTAGAGTCCTCCATCAGTCTCAGTCCTCCACATCAGTCTCAGTCTCCTGAGTAAGTCCTCCACATCAGTCTCAGTCCTCCCTCAGTCTGAGTAGAGTCCTCATCAGTCTCAGAGTAGAGTCCTCCACAGTAGAGTCCTCATCAGTCTCAGAGTAGAGTCCTCCATCAGTCTCAGTCTTGTCAGTCTCAGTAGAGTCCTCCACATCCAGTCTCAGAGTAGAGTCCTCCACATCAGTCTCAGAGTAGAGTCCTCCACATCAGTCTCAGAGTAGAGTCCTCCCACATCAGTCTCAGAGAGAGTCACTCATCAGTCTGAGTAGAGTCCTCCACATCAGAGTAGAGTCCTCCACATCAGTCTCAGAGTAGAGTCCTCCACATCAGTCTCTGAGTAGAGTCCTCCCACAGTCTCAGAGTAGAGTCCTCCACATCAGTCTCAGAGTAGAGTCCTCCATCAGTCTCAAGTAGAGTCCTCACATCAGTTCAGAGTAGAGTCTCACATCAGTCTCAGAGTAGAGTCCTCCACATCAGTCTCAGAGTAGAGTCTCAGTCTCAGAGTAGAGTCCTCCACATCAGTCTCAGAGTAGAGTCCTCCATCAGTCAGAGTAGAGTCCTAGAGTCTAGAGTCCTCCACATCCCAGTCTCAGAGAGAGTCCTCCATCAGTCTCAGAGTAGAGTCCTCCACATCAGTCTCAGAGTAGAGTCCTCCACATCAGTCTCAGAGTAGAGTCCTCCACATCAGTCTCAGAGTAGAGTCCTCCCACATCAGTCTCAGAGTAGAGTCCTCCACATCAGTCTGAGTCACTCCAGAGTAGAGTCCTCCATCATCAGTCTCATCAGAGTAGAGTCCTCCACATCAGTCTCAGAGTAGAGTCCTCCACATCAGTCTCAGAGTAGAGTCCTCCCATCAGTCTCAGAGTAGAGTCCTCCCATCAGTCTCAGAGTAGAGTCCTCCACATCAGTCTCAGAGTAGAGTCCTCCACATCAGTCTCAGAGTAGAGTCCTCACATCACATCAGTCTCCAGAGTAGAGTCCTCACATCAGTCTCAGAGTAGAGTCTCACATCAGTCTCAGAGTAGAGTCCTCCACATCAGTCTCAAGTAGAGTCCTCCACATCAGTCTCAGAGTAGAGTCCTCCCATCAGTCTCCAGAGTAGAGTCCTCCCATCAGTCTCTGAGTAGAGTCCTCCACATCAGTAGGAGTCTCTGAGTAGAGTCCTCCACATCAGTCTCTGAGTAGAGTCCTCCCACATCAGTCATCAGTCTCTGAGTAGAGTCCTCCACATCAGTCTCTGAGTAGAGTCTCCAGTCTCTGAGTATCAGTCTCAGAGTCACTCACATCAGTCCTCCTGGAGAGAACAGCTTTATTCTCTATATGCTTATACTCATATCCAATCTCTGTAAATGTCTGGTCCTGTATTCCTCTGACCCCCCCCCTGTCTCCCCATCTATCTGTGTAACCACGGTAACATCCCTTGACCTCTCACCCCTCTAGTGGACAACCAGCACATGCTGCACTACATTCGAGACAAGACGGCGGTCCCTTACTTCAGTAACCTGGTCTGGTTCATCGGCTCTCACGTCATAGAGCTGGACAAGTGTGTTCAGACGGACCAAGAGTGAGTAGACACACACACACACACATCATCAAACTGGACCAAGTGTGTTCAGACAGACCAAGAGTGAGTACACACACACACACACACACACACACACACACACATCATTTAGCTTCCTATACATTTCTATAGAACGTGCTGGAAAAGTGAGTAAGAGACTGTCTGTATGTCGGCCTATGGGGATGAGTGGATCTTTCCTTAAGCTAACCTTCAGATGGGTCATTCTCCCCTGTGTCCACTAGGGGTCTCTATCTAGTCTTCAGATGGGTCATTCTCACTGTGTCCACTAGGTGTCTCTATCTAACCTTCAGATGGGTCATTCTCCCCTGTGTCCACTAGGGGTCTCTATCTAACCTTCAGATGGGTCATTCTCACTGTGTCCACTAGGGGTCTCTATCTAGTCTTCAGATGGGTCATTCTCCCCTGTGTCCACTAGGGGTCTCTATCAGGTCTTCAGATGGGTCATTCTCCCCTGTGTCCACTAGGGGTCTCTATCTAACCTTCAGATGCGTCATTCTCCCCTGTGTCCACTAGGGGTCTCTATCTAGTCTTCAGATGGGTCATTCTCCCCTGTGTCCACTAGGGTCTCTATCTATCTTCAGATGGGTCATTCTCCCTGTGTCCACTAGGGGTCTCTGTCTAGTCTTCAGATGGGTCATTCTCCTTGTGTCCATTAGGGTCTCTATCTATTCTTCAGATGGGTCATTCTCCCTGTGTCCACTGGGGTCTCTATCTAGTCTTCAGATGGGTCATTCTCCCTGTGTCCACTAGGGGTCTCTATCTAACCTTCAGATGGGTCTCTCCTCACTGTGTCCACTAGGGGTCTCTATCTAGTCTTCAGATGGGTCATTCTCCCCTGTGTCCACTAGGGGTCTCTATCTAATCTTCAGATGGATCATTCTCCCCTGTGTCCACTAGGGGTCTCTATCTAACCTTCAGATGGGTCATTCTCCCCTGTGTCCACTAGGGGTCTCTCTCTATCTAACCTTCAGATGGGTCATTCTCCCCTGTGTCCACTAGGGGTCTCTGTCCAACCTTCAGATGGGTCATTCTCCCCTGTGTCCACTAGGGGTCTCTATCTAACCTTCAGATGGGTCTCTCCTCACTGTGTCCACTAGGGGTCTCTATCTAGTCTTCAGATGGGTCATTCTCCCTGTGTCCACTAGGGTCTCTCTCTATCTAACCTTCAGATGGGTCATTCTCCCTGTGTCCACTAGGGTTCATAGTCTTCAGATGGCTCATTTTCCCCTGTGTCCACTAGGGGTCTCTATCTAACCTTCAGATGGGTCATTCTCCCTGTGTCCACTAGGGGTCTCTATCTAACCTTCAGATGGGTCATTCTCCCTGTGTCCACTAGGGTCTCTATCTAACCTTCAGATGGAGTCATTCTCCCTGTGTCCACTAGGGTCTCTATCTAACCTTGAGATGGGTCATTTCCCTGTGTCCACTAGGGTCTCTATCTAACCTTCAGATGGGTCATTCTCCCTGTGTCCACTAGGGTCTCTATCTAACCTTCAGATGGGTCATTCTCCTGTGTCCACTAGGGGTCTCTATCTAGTCTTCAGATGGGTCATTCTCCCTGTGTCCACTAGGGTCTCTATCTAGTCTTCAGATGGGTCATTCTCCCCTGTCCACTAGGGGTCTCTATCTAGTCTTCAGATGGGTCATTCTCCCCTGTGTCCACTAGGGGTCTCTATCTAGTCTTCAGATGGGTCATTCTCCCTTGTGTCCATTAGGGGTCTCTATCTATTCTTCAGATGGGTCATTCTCCCTGTGTCCACTAGGGGTCTCTATCTAGTCTTCAGATGGGTCATTCTCCCCTGTGTCCACTAGGGTCTCTATCTAACCTTCAGATGGGTCTCTCCTCACTGTGTCCACTAGGGGTCTCTATCTAGTCTTCAGATGGGTCATTCTCCCCTGTGTCCACTAGGGTCTCTATCTAACCTTCAGATGGGTCATTCTCCCTGTGTCCACTAGGGTCTCATCTAACCTTCAGATGGATCATTCTCCCCTGTGTCCACTAGGGGGTCTCTCTCTATCTAACCTTCAGATGGGTCATTTCTCCCCTGTGTCCACTAGGGTCTCTATCTAACCTTCAGATGGGTCATTCTCACTGTGTCCACTAGGGGGTCTCTATCTAGTCTTCAGATGGGTCATTCTCCCTGTGTCCACTAGGGGTCTCTATCTAATCTTCAGATGGATCATTCTCCCCTGTGTCACTAGGGGTCTCTATCTCCAACCTTCAGATGGGTCATTCTCCCCTGTGTCCACTAGGGTCTCTCTCTATCTAACCTTCAGATGGGTCATTCTCCCTGTGTCCACTAGGGTCTCTGTCTAACCTTCAGATGGGGTCATTCTCCCCTGTGTCCACTAGGGGTCTCTATCTAACCTTCAGATGGGTCTCTCCTCACTGTGTCCACTAGGGGTCTCTATCTAGTCTTCAGATGGGTCATTCTCCCCTGTGTCCACTAGGGTCTCTATCTAACCTTCAGATGGTCATTCTCCCTGTGTCCACTAGGGTCTCTCTCTATCTAACCTTCAGATGGGGTCATTCTCCCTGTGTCCACTAGGGTCTATCTAGTCTTCAGATGGCTCATTTTCCCTGTGTCCACTAGGGGTCTCTATCTAACCTTCAGATGGGTCATTCTCCCCTGTGTCCACTAGGGGTCTCTATCTAACCTTCAGATGGGTCATTCTCCCCTGTGTCCACTAGGGGTCTCTATCTAACCTTCAGATGGGTCATTCTCCCCTGTGTCCACTAGGGGTCTCTATCTAACCTTGAGATGGGTCATTCTCCCCTGTGTCCACTAGGGGTCTCTATCTAACCTTCAGATGGGTCATTCTCCCTGTGTCCACTAGGGTCTCTATCTAGTCTTCAGATGGGTCATTCTCCCTGTGTCCACTAGGGGTCTCTATCTAGTCTTCAGATGGGTCATTCTCCCTGTGTCCACTAGGGGTCTCTATCTAGTCTTCAGATGGGTCATTCTCCCCTGTGTCCACTAGGGGTCTCTATCTAGTCTTCAGATGGGTCATTCTCCCTTGTGTCCATTAGGGGTCTCTATCTATTCTTCAGATGGGTCATTCTCCCCTGTGTCCACTAGGGGTCTCTATCTAGTCTTCAGATGGGTCATTCTCCCCTGTGTCCACTAGGGGTCTCTATCTAACCTTCAGATGGGTCTCTCCTCACTGTGTCCACTAGGGGTCTCTATCTAGTCTTCAGATGGGTCATTCTCCCCTGTGTCCACTAGGGGTCTCTATCTAACCTTCAGATGGGTCATTCTCCTGTGTCCACTAGGGGTCTCTATCTAACCTTCAGATGGATCATTCTCCCCTGTGTCCACTAGGGGTCTCTCTCTATCTAACCTTCAGATGGGTCATTCTCCCTGTGTCCACTAGGGGTCTCTATCTAACCTTCAGATGGGTCATTCTCACTGTGTCCACTAGGGGTCTCTATCTAGTCTTCAGATGGGTCATTCTCCCCTGTGTCCACTAGGGGTCTCTATCTAATCTTCAGATGGATCATTCTCCCCTGTGTCCACTAGGGGTCTCTATCTAACCTTCAGATGGGTCATTCTCCCCTGTGTCCACTAGGGGTCTCTCTCTATCTAACCTTCAGATGGGTCATTCTCCCCTGTGTCCACTAGGGGTCTCTGTCTAACCTTCAGATGGGTCATTCTCCCCTGTGTCCACTAGGGGTCTCTATCTAACCTTCAGATGGGTCTCTCCTCACTGTGTCCACTAGGGGTCTCTATCTAGTCTTCAGATGGGTCATTCTCCCCTGTGTCCACTAGGGAGTCTCTATCTAACCTTCAGATGGGTTTAATTTCTCCCTGTGTCCACTGGGTCTCTCTCTATCTAACCTTAGATGGGTCATTCTCCCCTGTGTCCACTAGGGTCTATCTAATCTTCAGATGGCTCATTTTCCCCTGTGTCCCACTAGGGTCTCTATCTAACCTTCAGATGGTCATTCTCCCTGTGTCCACTAGGGTCTCTATCTAACCTTCAGATGGGTCATTCTCCCTGTGTCACTAGGGTCTCTATCTAACCTTCAGATGGGTCATTCTCCTGTGTCCACTAGGGGTCTCTATCTAACCTTGAGATGGGTCATTTCTCCCTGTGTCCACTAGGTCTCTATCTAACCTTCAGATGGGTCATTCTCCCTGTGTCCACTAGGTCTCTATCTAACCTTCAGATGGGGTCATTCTCCCTGTGTCCACTAGGGGTCTCTATCTAACCTTCAGATGGGTCATTCTCCCCTGTGTCCACTAGGGGTCTCTATCAACCTTGAGATGGGTCATTCTCCCTGTGTCCACTAGGGGTCTCTATCTAACCTTCAGATGGGTCATTCTCCCTGTGTCCACTAGGGGTCTCTATCTAACCTTCCAGATGGGTCATTTCTCCCAGTCCACTAGGGGTCTCTATCTAACCTTCAGATGGGTCATTTTCCCCTGTGTCCACTAGGGGTCTCTATCTAACCTCTTCAGATGGGTCGTTTTCCTGTGTCCACTGGGCCCTCTATCTAACCTTCAGATGGGTCATTCTCCCTGTGTCCACTAGGGGTCTCTATCTAACCTTCAGATGGGTCATTTTCCCCTGTGTCCACTAGGGGTCTCTATCTAGTCTTCAGATGGGTCATTTTCCCCAGTCCAGGGTCTCTATCTAACCTTCAGATGGGTCATTTCCCTGTGTCCACTGGGGGTCTCTATCTAACCTTCAGATGGGTCATTCTCCCTGTGTCCACTAGGGGTCTCTATCTAGTCTTCAGATGGCTCCATTCTCCCCTGTGTCCACTAGTCTCTATCTAGTCTTCAGATGGGTCATTCTCCCTGTGTCCACTAGGTCTCTATCTAGTCTCGGATGGGTCATTTTCCCCTGTGTCCACTAGGGGTCTCTATCTAACCTTCAGATGGGTCATTCTCTGTGTCCACTAGGGTCTCTATCTAGTCTTCAGATGATCTCATTTTCCCTGTGTCCACTAGGGTCTCTATCTAACCTTCAGATGGGTCATTCTCCTGTGTCCACTCAGGTGTCAGTGTTGTGATCAGTTTAGACTTTCTACCTGTCAGAGTTATCTGATTAAGATATTGTCCCCCTCGGGAAGGTTGTGTTTGCACTGCAGGCTTGGGTATACATTCAGATACATGTTGTGAAACACAAAACCATAACAGTTACAGACTAGATCATTACGCATATGTACATACCACTTCTCTCTCCTCTCTGATCTCTCTCTCCTCTCCCTCCCTCTCTCCCTCCTCATATCTCTCTCTGTCTCTGACTCTCTCCTCTCCCACTCCAGGCATCGTGAACCGGGGGCTGAGTGCTTGGTGGCAGAGCATCTCGACCATCTCCACTACCTGAACGATATCCAGGCTATCAACTGTGAGTTCCTGAACGATGTCCTGACAGACCACCTGCTCAACCGTCTGTTCCTGCCTTCTCACGTCTTCTCTGGTCTGCCCTGAACAGGTAGGTGGAGGGTGTCTTCTCTCTGGTCTGCCCTGAACAGGTAGGTGGGAGTGTCTTCTCTGGTCTGCCCTGAACAGGTAGGTGGAGGGGTGTCTTCTCCTGGTCTGCCCTGAACAGGTAAGTGGAGGGTAGTGTCTTCTCTCTGGTCTCTGGCCCTGAACAGGTAGGTGGAGGGTGTCTTCTCTCTGGTCTGCCCTGAACAGGTAGGTGGAGAGGAGTGGTGTGTAATGTACTGTGTAACCAATACTAATGTGTATCTGACATATTGTCTGTCTGTGTTTCAGTCTGAAGATCGTAAGATCAACCTCAGGTGTCCCTTAACCTACTGTCACAGGTATGTGCCTACACACGGTCTCTCACCTCATCACACCTCACCGCTTCACATCACACCTCATCACACTCACTCACGTCACCTCATCGTGTAATTATTACATCGTCACGTCATCGTCGTCACTGCGTTACATTGCGCTTCGTCGCATATACTATACTTCGTGCGCCTTACTTTATCGCCGTCGTCATTTTATCGTCGCATCGTATTTATCGTCATTATATCGTCGCGTCTTTACTTTATTCATCTCATTATCGTCGTCATATCGTCGCGCTTATACTTCGCTTCGTCATCGTCGATTCATCACACTACACCTCATCACATCACACCTCATCACACCTCATCTCACCACACCTCATCACACTACACCTCATCTCACCACACCTCATCACACTACACCTCATCACACTACACCTCATCACATCACACCGCTTCACACCTCATCACACCACACCACACCTCACCTCATCACCGCTTCACACCACACCTCATCACATCACACCGCTTCACACCTCATCACACCACACCACACCTCACCACACCACATCACACCACATCACACCTCACCACACCACATCACACCGCTTCACACCACATCACACTACACCTCATCACACTACACCTCATCACATTTCACCTCTTCACACCACATCACACCTCATCAAACTCTCACCTCATCACACCTCATCACACCACACCTCACCTCATCACACCTCACCTCATCACACCACCCCTCATCACACCTCATCACACTACACCCCATCACATCACACCTCATCACACTACACCCCATCACATAACACCTCATCACACCTCACCCCTTCACCCTCTTCACATCACACCTCATCACACTACACCCCATCACATCACACCTCATCATACCTCTTCACATCACACCTCACCCCTTCACACCTCATCACACTGCACCCCATCACATCACACCTCATCACACCTCTTCATCACACCTCATCACACTACACCCTCATCACACCACACCTCATCACACCTCACCCATTCACATCACACCTCATCATGCTACACCTCATTACATCACACCTCTTCACATCACACCACACCACATCTCATCTCACCTCATCACACCTCACCACATCACACCTCACCGCTTCACACCTCACCACACCTCATCACACCTCTTCACATCACACCTCATCACACCACACCTCATCACACCTCATCACATCACACCTCATCACACCTCTTCACATCACTTCTCACCTCTTCACACCTTATCACACTACACCTCATCACATCACACCACATCACACCTCTTCACATCACCTCACCACACCTCACCTCACCACACCTCACCTCACCACACCTCATCACACCTCACCACACCTCATCACACCACACCTCACCTCATCACACCTCCCCTGATCACACCTCATCACACCACACCTCATCTCATCTCATCACACCTCACCACACCTCACCTCATTAGACCTCATTACACCTCATCACACCTCACCTCATCACACCTCACCTCATCTCATCACACCTCACCACACCTCACCTCATTAGACCTCATCACACCACACCTCATCACACCACACCTCATCACACCGCTTCACACCACACCTCACCTCATCACACCTCATCACACCACACCTCATCTCACCTCATCACACTACACCACATCACACCTCATCACACTACACCCCATCACATAACACCTCATCATACCTCTTCACATCACACCTCACCCCTTCACACCTCTTCACATCACACCTCATCACACTACACCCCATCACATCACCTCATCATACCTCTTCACATCACACCTCACCCCTTCACACCTCATCACACGACACCCCATCACATCACACCTCATCATACCTCTTCACATCACACCACACCTCATCACACCTCACCCATTCACATCACACCTCATCACACTACACCTCATTACATCACACCTCTTCACATCACACCACATCTCATCTCACCTCTTCACACCTCATCACACCTAATCACATCACACCTCATCACACCGCTTCACACCACACCTCATCACATCACACCTCATCACACCTCTTCACATCACACCTCATCACTCATCACACCACACCTCATCACACCTCATCACATCTCATCACATCACACCTCATCACACTACACCTCATCACATCACACCTCTTCACATCACATCTCACCTCTTCACACCTCATCACACTACACCTCATCACACCTCTTCACATCACACCTTATCACACTACACCTCATCACACCACATCACACCTCTTCACACCTCTTCACTTCACACCTCTTCACATCTCATCACACCCTTCACACCTCTTCACATCACACCTCACCTCACCACACCTCATCACACCACACCACACCTCACCTCATCACACCTCCCCTGATCACACCTCATCACACCTCACCACACCTCACCTCATTAGACCTCATTACACCTCATCACACCTCATCTCACCTCACCTCACCACACCATCGCACCTCATCACCTCATCTCACCTCACCTCATCTCACCTCATCACACCACACCTCATCACACCACACCTCACCACACCACACCTCACCACATCACACCTCCCCTGATCACACCTCATCACACCACACCTCATCTCATCACACCTCACCACACCTCACCTCATTACACCTCATCACACCTCATCTCACCTCACCTCACCACACCACATCACACCTCACCACACCTCACCTCATTAGACCTCATCACACCTCATCTCACCTCACCTCACCACACCACATCGCACCTCATCACACCTCATCTCACCTCATCTCATCTCACCTCATCACACTCACACCTCACCTCACCACACCACACCTCACTCACCTCACCACACCACACCTCATCACACCTCCCTGATCACACCTCATCACACCACACCTCATCTCATCTCACCTCATCTCACCACACCTCATCTCATCACATCTCATCTCACCTCATCACACCACACCTCACCACACCACACCACACCTCACCACACCTCACCTCATCACACCTCACCTCATCACACCTCATCTCACCACATCTCACCTCACCACACCTCACCACACCACACCTCACCTCACCACACACACACCTCACCACACCACACCTCATCACCTCATCACACCTCATCACACCACATCTCACCTCATCTCACCACACCACCTCACTCACCACCACCTCACCTCATCACACCTCACCTCACCACACCACATCTCACCTCATCACACCTCACCTCACCACACCTCA